>NC_056741.1:458601290-458703502 GCF_019279795.1 Protopterus annectens | reverse complement strand
GACAATGAATTGTTGCATGTTTTTGGGCAATGTTGATATATTGATTTTGTTGAAAATAGTTTAAATGCTTATGCCTTAGTTTTATTAATATGTAGCCATTTTAAACATCATTGAGAAAGGAACGTGTCAAAGTATCAACAGCCATTTTTTCAAAATGCCCATTGATTAAAGACACATCACTGAAACACCTTTTGTCACCAGTGAAGTCTTCTCTTTTCTCCTCCCTCTCAGTATAGATATATATATGGTTTTGTGGAGGGTGCAGGGGGGACTTATCCTCCAAAAATAAAAGACTACCTACAGTATTTGCTACAGGTTGTTTTTTTATGCATTGGCATTCACTTGGATGGTTGTTGATTGATCAGTCTGAACACATTGACATTTACCCTTTTTAATAGGCTTCACATTTACAATGAACCACAAAAATAAACCAGGTAAAATAATGAGTTATTAAATGCTGAATCTCCTTTCTTATTACAATGCAGTAGTTAATAAATGCCTACAATGATGGCTTCACTCAGACCGAGACGCCTGAAAGAAATTTTAAGTTAGTGTAATAGGTAAGCAATAATGCCAACAGGGTGTATAGAGCGCCAGGCCTCTACACCCCTGGAAGGGCGTTATTTCCACAAAAACACACCCTGATTGGCATTATTGCATTAAACAATGGTCTGTCTGTGAAATTGTTCTGATTTAGTTCCTTTTTTATTGTCATATTTTTTTATATATTTTTGATGTAAAATATTTCCTCCGCCTAATGTTTCAAACTTGCTGTAATATAGTATATATTACTTAACACTGAAAGTGTGATAAGAGACCTTGGGACACAGGTGGACAGTAGTCTCTCCTTTGATAATCACATCGCCACAGTAGTCAGGAAATCCTTCTACGTGGCACACCTCATCACAAAAGGTTTCTCATCCAGAAAAAGAAGAGGTAATTGTTCCCCTCTACTCATCCCTCATTAGAACCATTATAGAGTACAGTGCCCCTTTTGGTATGTACCTCACAAAACATCTACAACAACTGGAAAGGCCACAGAAATACCTCACAAAGAGGATTACCGGCCTCAATCAGATGCTCTCATGAACCGTCTAAAAACTCCAGCTTTACTCCGTCGCATATCGCCTACTCAGAGGTGATCTCTGCCTAACATACAAAGCTATGTCAAACCCAGAGCTGTTGGACATGCTCCACTTAAAGAAATCCAGGGACCTAAACCTTGTCATCACAATAAACAGAACATGCCGGCGGGATAGATTCCAGTTCCAGAGACTTTCCATACTCTGGAATAAACTACCTATCTATATCAAACAAAGCTCCTCATTAGCACTCTTCAAGAAAAATCTTGATGATTGGAAGGGAAATAGAAAATTCACCCTGGGGATCACTTCTGTGGCACTGCTCGACAGTGGCACAGGAAAATAATTTTCTTGGGTGGCAAAAGTCAGGGTACCTTTTTGGCTGGGCTTGTATAGGCCCCAGGGCCGATAGCCTAGTACCTGCCTATGAACCTATGAGCCTGTATATGTTAATAGTGTTGGAGGAAGCATTATACATCCAAAATATAACACTTTAAAACATATCCAGGTATTTACTTTATTTTTTGGCCCTTACTCCTAAAATGTTTGGTTTGTTGCCAGACAGAGATTGAAGTTACTAAATAATGATATACATTTGAGTTTCAGACTTTTATTTTCTTCAGAAAATTCATGTTAACACAAATCTTTTTATTTAAGCAAGTTTCTAATTTTATAAGAGCAATAATTAAAATCTGTTCCTACTTTTTGTGCATTTGTTCCCCCTTTGTTTTAGGGTTTATCTAGATTTCTTCAGTTGAATGGTCCAGAGGTATGCAAACCTCTTTACTGCTGCAGCTAGTAATCAATCTCACTCACTCTCTCTCACACGTACACCTCTGTTTCAGAAAGTGTGAGCTAAAACAAATCCTAATATTCAAGCAAAATATGTTGCTATTTTGAGCTTTTGTCCTATGTTTATTTTTAGGCTTATCCAGATTGGAGAGACCTCAGAGATTTCTAACAAAGGAGATCAAGGGGCTCCAGCATGTGCCTTACACAAACTGACTAAAGTCCCTTTCACTATACTCTATATCATATAGACTTCTTAAGGAAGACTTATGCCTGGCGTACAGAGCAATCCAAGACCAAGTCCTAATGAATTTGCTGCATATCTATAAATCAAATGGGACTAGGGCTACCTGTTCCAGGGACCTAAATATAGCCTGCAACTTAAATACAACATGCTGGAGGGATAGATTTATCTCCCAGTGACTGCCGCATCTTCAGAACAGACTACCAGTTCATGTGAAACAGAGCACCTCTATGACACTGTTGAAGAGGAACCTGGACGAGTGGATGGGTAATGGTAAAATTCTTACCAGGGATTGCACCCACAACCCTCCTGGACATGGGTAGTCATCACTAAATGCAGTCTTGGGTATTGATTAGCATTTCTATGGTATTACATTGGGATGAAACTGCTAGGCTTAAAATGACCTCTGGGTCAATAGCCTAGTAATCTCCTATGATCCTGTGATCCTATGATCCTATATCTTGAGCTAAGAGTCGAGAGCCTACCTCTTGTTCAGATTTTTGTAGAATGTCCAGATGTTTGGCTTATATGTTTGGTCCCTTCCTCATAAAATTTGTAGTTTTCTGACAAATCACTGGGGATCGAATTAAATAATGACAAGACATTGTGTTTCAGACTTAATATCCTTCAGAAAGTACATGTTAATGTGAAAACTTTGTTATTCTATCAACTTTCTATGTTTATAAGTAATATTTAAAATTTCTCCCTGTTTGTAGTCCTTTGTCTCCTGTTATTTGCGGCTATAGCCAAATTTCTTTGTACCAACAGGTTGAGAGGTATGGTTGAGAGTTATGCAAACCTCTTACACACACACACACAAACAATCTCTTCTACTTTTATGCATGCATTCACTCACACAAACAGACAGAAACATAAACACGCACACAGACACACACATACTTTTTTCAGTTTCATTTATTTTTTTTTAAACTTGCTAAATAGCAAAAGCATTGCTTAGCAAGTGTAAAATAAAAGTTCAAATGATCTCTCATGCTCATACATGCATACACTCTCATACACAGACATAAAGACATACAAACACACATTTTTTTGTTTTAATTTTTTTCTTTCTTATTTTACACTCGCTAAACAACAAAACACTGCTTAGTGAGTGTAAAACAATGACGGACATTATTTTTTTTTTTCAGTCCGAACTCCATGGCAACTTGATATGCTGCCATGAAGTGGTGGACTGATTTTTCAGTAGGCATTACGTGTAGATTAATACCCTATTGGAGAACGTTCATTGTACAGGTTGTCCACTCTCTAAAAATTCCTAAAAACACTGCTATTGAAATCAGTGTTACTGTCAAAAATGTAATGTAATTTTAAGTGGTTGAATCCCACAATGATAAAAAACACAACTGACAGATTCTTTTTCAATCAACAAATGATTGAACCCTGAATTTGGTAACCTGAAGCTATACACTGCAATTTTCACAAGATGCAGAAATCTCACCATTGATTGCAACAAGTAAACTAGAAAAGAGAACACAGCAGTCTGAATGACAAGGTGCATGTGTGTGCATGTGTACGAGTGTGCTTTTTAGGTGGAGTTGATACCATCCTGGAAGAGTTTTTCTCCTAGAAAGAGCCATCTGTGCCAGAGACGGTTGTGACAAATTATTAGTGAGTAAGTAAATAGTTCCAAGATAAAGGGCAAAACTCGTAAGACCAGTATTCCATGAATAAGCCTAGGGCTGTGGGATCCAAAGGAAGGAAAAAATGTGCACTGTGACAGTAATGTGAACCTGTCCACTGAGTCAATCTGTTGTCTGAAGATCACATATAAATGTATCATCCTGCATAAATAAAAAATGGCAACTGCACATTATACCTGTTGGCAGACATGGGACTAGAACACAGTTAACAGGTCATACTAAGTACCCCATATCTGCTACACGTGCAAAACTGTACTGGTGAGAAAGTGTTTAAAGGATAGATGTTGAAGCCCATGAGTCTTCTCCCACCACAATAAAATAATAAATACAGTCATGCATACAGGGACATGGTTCATCCATCTTACTTTGCAATACAGTAGTCTTTATCCCATCTGTAAATAGATAATGAAGCTAGTTAGAAATGTGTGTGTGTGTGTGTGTGTGTGTGTGTGTATGTGTGTGTGTGTGTGTGTGTGTGTGTGTGTGTGTGTGTGTGTGTGTGTGTGTATGTGTGTGTGTGTGTGTGTGTGTGTGTGTGTGTGTGTGTGTGTGTGTGTGTGCGCGTGTGTGCGCGTGGATGTGCGTGTGTGTGTGTGTGTGTGTGTGTGTGTGTGTGTGTGTGTGTGTGTGTGTGTGTGTGTGTGTGTGTGTGTGCTATAGTATATGTGCATGTCTGGCACTCATTAGCCCTCCTGCTGTCAGCATCCAGAGTCATTTACCAGGTCATTGTACACATCTTGCACTATCATAAGGCACTATCTGTCCTTTAGTCCAGTTTATGTGCATGTTGTGATGCACTGCACAGCGCACAGGCTGCTGGGCTGTGTGCTCTCCCTTCTGTCATGACCTGCAATGACGCTGCCATATGTACCAGTTTTCAAGTCACCATCTGCATGTATTCAGTCTCACTCCTACCACTTAAGAGTCAACATATTTGAATCCCAGTGCCAGGAATCAGGTATTATTATTGGATTTTGGTGTAGATTAACTCCTCAAGTGTTGTGCTTTATGTAACTAAGTTAGCACCATATAATCTTTGTTCCTGCATTACTGCTGAATTTGGTGTCATTAAGGTGGCGTTGGAAGGACTGCATTATACCTATTTATAACTGATAGACAATAATAAATATGTTTGTTTGTGAAACAGGTAAAGGAATTGGTTCAGAAACGTCTCCCAGCTACAACCAGAGCCACAAGCAAGCAGTATAAATATTACAATTAAAATTCAAATTATACAGCTTTAGCCTTTAGTTAGTTAAAAGAGGTTTACAGGGGGGCGTGGCTAGGATGCTGAACTGATAGCTGCACTTCATTTCAGCTCTCTTACCTCAATACAATTCCTGACAGGAATTTTACAAAATAATATTTAATTTGAAGAAATTATTATTACTAACTTATTTCTAATAACTTTGAGCATCTATAAGAAAAATTTTATTGTCAGAACTTGAATAATTCCTGCCAAATTAATTACTGGAAAATCAGCACCAATATCAGCTTTACAGCATGAGTCATCTAAGGAATACAGCACAAGACTCTTCTCTCAAAAAAGACCTGCAGTCTCTCATTACAAATATACAGGAACTTACAATAAAAATCGACAAGATGGACAATAAAATAGATACTTTTAAAGAAAAGTGCTCACAACAACTGGAACAGCTTCAAGAAATGTTTACACAGCAGAAAGGACAGATATCACTTATTGAACAGTCATTAAGTGACATTGACACTAGAGTCCAAATAGAAGAACAACAAACTGAATTCTTACTTCAACAGAATACATATTTACTAGAAAAGCTTGATGATATGGAAAACCGAACAAGAAGAAATAATATTAGAATATATGGTCTACCAGAAAAATCTGAAGGGACAATATGATAAACTTTCTTACCACCTGGATACCAGATGTAACAAAAATACCTGAAGCTCTTTCATATGGTATAGAACGGGCGCATAGATCACTAGCAGCTTCTGGAAATGCTTCTTCTCCAGGTAAGAACAAGCCGAGATCTATAATTGTGAGACTTTTTTCTACACAAGATAAAGATCTTATATTAAGAAATGCTTGGGCAAATTCTCCCATCAAATACAATGATTCATTAATAAGATTTGACAATGATTATTCTACAAAGGTGGTTTCAAAAAGAAAAGAATTTCTACCAATAAAAAAAACCTTGAAGAAAAAGCAACTGAAAGTCCATCTTTTATTTCCAGCAAGACTGAAAGTTTTGCTACCAAATGGAATAAAAATCTTTGAAACAGTAGATTCAGCAATAAAATACCTTACCAACAACAACATCCTAACACATGAAGAATCTATGGACTGGACAATAAGTACAATCAAGAGAAATGCTGAAGTAAATAATTGGAAAACTGTTGAGCAAAAGAAAACAAAACTAAAGGACAAATAATCTTACATATGTTATATTCTGTAAAAATCTAAATAATAATACTAACAACAAAAGAAAAGTTCTTATTGTCTTCAAGTTACACCAAAACAGGTACTGTTTTCAATTATATTTTAAATGTCAAAATTAGCATAAATGTAAATACATTTATCTCAAATCACATCAATATACTAAGCATAATTTAAACATTACTCTATTTTTCATTATTATCCATCCATTATTTTCATATTCTTAATCAGAGTAATCAATGCATAATAATGTTCCCAAATAGTTTATTTATTTATTTATTTATTTATTTATTTATTTATTTATTTTCTCTCTTTGTGTTTTGTTGTTTTTATTTTTCTCTCCTTTTTATTAAATCTTCATTAACTTATAATACTTTAATCAGTATATGGTTATATTGCTTAATAGGTATAGTAATGGCTGCTATATAACTTATTATTAGTTACATCCCTGATAGTATTACTTTTTATAAGTTAAAAGTGTCCCTGTTTGGATAAACGCTAATGCTGGGCAGAAATGTGTTGCTTTTGAAATGAAGTATTTCAGTTAGGATGTATCATAAGACTACTTTAAATAATCTTAAAAGATGTTCTGCCTTTGACCCATATGCACATACTGATATAGTCCAGTGAAAAAATATGTTTTAAGTGATATTTTGAGGCTATAAGTCATGTGTGTTGTGGCTCCAGACATCCGGAGTTGAAAGATGCTTGTGACTAGCTTAGATATCCTCTTGTCTTTTCTTTGGTAGAGAAATAAGGCATAGCATGTTTAAAATGCAAAGTTTGACAGTTGTGAACACTACTCCGTAAACTAGAGTGCTTGCGTGCCACTACATGAGTTTGTCACCAAATAAGAGGAGGGAAAAGAAAAAAGAAAAAACACACACCTTTTCCTGCTTGGTTCTCGAGACAATTTAACAGCCACAAACATCACTAGAAACTTGAGTTACTTATTGCTTGTCGCATTTACTTGTGTACGCCATCCCCTGATTCTTTCTAATTGACGTCTAGTCAGAAAATAAGCTAGGTTCACATTTAAAGTTACAGAAACCTAAATTCCTTCTAAGGAAACATAAATAATATAAAAGGTTCATATAAATATACACAGATATTTATTTTTGAAGCACTTTCAGTTTATGGCTACTGATGTCTTCTAGCACCTTGATAGATAAGGACATATATCTGCTTGTCTTTCTATCAGTTTAGATTTCCAGACATTTTAGCTATCCCTTACTATGTTTTATACAGCAGAGTTTAAAAAGCAGAAATTAATCATCAGCAAATAAAATCACTGCTGTTTTACAAATTCTCTAAAGAAACTAGTAAATGTCAAGCAACTGACAGGTTTGTTTTGGGGAGGGTTGCCATTTCCCATGCTGGTGCTCCTGCAGAATACTACTGATGTCCTGCTGCCAAGGTATGCCCTCGGGTGGGCAGGTGGGATGCAACAAGAAGGTTGGATGTGCATTTGGCAAATCAAACATTTAGATGGCGGTATGGTATACTAGATGGAGAAAGTGGAAGCAATGATTGTATAGGCAACTATAATGAGTAACATAACAACAGTGGATTTGACCCGGTGTGTCAATTATACAATGTTTATATGCCATGTGGCTTTGGGCTTTGTCGAAGCATCTGTGTTCTACACGCATATTGTGTTGGATCTGATTTGAGTGGAAGGGGGAGAGGCTTAGCCCACACTCTAATTTGTTACTGGGTTGCCATGCATTATGGGCATGCATTGTGGCAGGTACTCAATGGGCTATCCATCCTTAGATGGCTCATGCTGTTCCCGTTTGCTCATCTGAATGGTGACTGCGGCTGTGCTCTTCTTGTTATGTTGCCTGGCTGTGGCTTCACCCTTCTTATAATATTGCCTGGCTTTTTACATTATCAAGAATGACACAATACTAGTGTATGCGGGTATATCATGTTACTGTTAGTGTGGACAAGGATGCTTGACAATGCAACTATGATTCTTGGTCCTTTCTGCAGACGGGTGTGTTGTCTGGCAGTTGAGAGCCTGGTTGTTCCTGATCAGCGGACCTGTATTTTTGTGTTTCAATGTGACTGCATGAAAGGATGCCAGTATTGGTCTGCAAGTTTGGTGGGCAGTAGATTCGTTGGGGATTGATTTGAGGAGACACTTGTATTATGGCTGGGGCACTTGACATTTGATAAATGTATCCTCTCAATGATGCGTTCTGTCTGGTCATTGGCTGTAAAACAGCTTTTCTGAGAAATATTGTTGTGGTGCCAGTTAATGATTTGGATTAAATGTTTCTATATACAGTCGTGAAGCAATTGCCAGGATAAAATGGTACTCTTGCAGTGCATGGATCATCGTGGCTGTCCTCCGATGTTGGAGGAAAAACAAGCTTCTTGGACACCTTTTTGACGTGGTAAAGGTGTTACCCCATGCTTTGAATACGTTTTGTCTCTTTGCTGCAAAATGGGTTGGGAATTTTGGCCTGTAATATTTTCGTACATGGTGGTTTGAATCTTGGCAGCTTCCATTGTTTTGATGTGTTCTCCAGTATACTTTTGTTCAGTCATAGGATTGAATTACTGGTGTTGAGTAGGTCAGGATTGTATCTCCAGCACTTGTTGTCAGCAGATAGACTCACTGGTTGGGTGTCAGTCTAAGCTGTGGGAGTTGATGTGTGATATACATAGATGTTTGCTTTGAGGGTGTGGTCAAGTGCGCTGCAGTTTTACGTCTGTACTGTGTCAGTTTTCATTGTGCAGGGTCCCTCTGAGGGTTGATGGAAGTGTTGGCAACAAGACACTCAATCAGGTAACAACATTATGAGTGGTCTCTTGGATAAGGGAGCTGTCTAAATTGTGATCTTGTTGTCTCCAGCCATGGGAATTGTCATTGAAAAGCTGAAAAATGCAATCAGAGGAACATATTTAATGTCTACTAAAGAAATATTAATATACTTATACATTGTATCGCATTTCAGTTTATGTTAAACATGAAATATGATGTGGTTTCAGAACTATTCATGTTTTTATTCCAATATGACTTTGCAAATATTAATTTAAACACTGGTTTCGGACTTGAGTAGTCTAAAACAATTGCACAACAATGGTACTGTATTATACAGTAATGTCAGTAAATAGTTTTCAACAGATGTATGAAATATACAGTTATAGATTTTAACATGATGTTTATTAATACCCTAAATTATTTTGAAATGATACTACCTTAATCTAAATATTTGCACCTTTTTGAAACCTGCTTAGAAGTAAGTATTATTGAATTACAATAAGATGAGTAAAGAATATATGTATATATTTTAGCTGATTAGATTATCTTAATATATTATTCAATTATCTTTATTTAAAACTAAGAGGATAAGAGAAACTGATCCAAATATTATTTGTGAGGGTAGAAAGTTGGTTTGGTTAGATTCACTAACCAAACGAAGAGGTATATTACCTCATAGCAATAGGGAATGGTTTTTAAGGTTAAGAATTACAAGTTTGGAAGTTCTTTGTTTTTTTTTATTCTATCACTTTGGTGTCACTCAGAAACATGCAAAAATCATACAAGAAAAACTTTTGAATTCTGTATCCAAGATGGAACTAAGAATAAACAATATTTACATAAACTCACACATAAAACAAACTCAAAACTAGGAAATGAAATGTTTATCCATAAATGTTAATGGTCTAAATAATAGTAATAAAAGGAGAAGCCTATTCAAGTACAAAAACTTACATAAACCACAAATAGTCTTTTACAAGAAACACACTTATTAGATAGAGATATAAACAACTTAAATATTAATAATTACACAGTACTAATAAACTCTCAATACAAAACAAAAAAAGAGGAGTAGCTATACTACTGCAACTCAACTATAACACCTAAAATAATTACTACTCATCAAGATACATCAGGTATGTTTTGTCTAGTTTCAATAGAGTTAAATAAGATAATCTATACGTTAGTAAATCTATATTGGATCCCAGGACTAGGATTAAAAACAGTTAAACAGCATTTTGAAGAGATAATTCATTTAACTAAGGGTAGCCTGATATTGGCAGGAGACTTCAACTGTATAATGAATGAATAAGATACAGATTCTAAATCCAAAAGAAGAAAACAACCCATCTCTAAAGCACTATCAAAATTTATAGATACATTGTATTTAAAAGATATAAATGAATTTGCAGAACCAGACTCACTAATCTTCACATTTTATTCTCATAGATATAAAACTAACTCTAGAATTGACAGAATATATGTTGCCAATGACCTAATAACAAAAATTGACAAAGTCAAAATCATAAATTGTCCTTTATCTGATCATAATGCCATAGTCTTTGAGATAGAGCTTACACCATTTTATTCAAATCCCATTACTAGGATACCTTCCTATATCACAAAACTGAGAGATTTCAAAGAATTTTATGAAGAAACAATCAAAAACTTTCTAGAAATAAATTACACAGAAGATATTTCAGAAATATATGTCTGGGATTCATTAAAAGCAGTTACATATGGGAAAATATTATCCTGGTACATAAATAAAAGGAAGTTATGGAATAAAGATATGCTAGACTTACAAAACAAAGCAGATAAATTGAAACTGGAAATACAAAAGGGTAATGCTACTCAAGTTCAAGAACTTACACAAATCAATAAGAAGTATACAGAATTGCTACACCATAAGATTATGATTAACTTAGAAAAGATAAAATAAACTCATACTCTACTAATTCAGCACACCTGAGATACTTAACTATTAGAACAAAAAAAATAATTAAATCTAAGCAAATAAAATAAATATTTATTCCCAATACTAACAAAAGAGTTACGGAACTAAATGATATTTTAGAAGCATTCAGACTCAATTTAACATTGCTAATTCCATAAAAACTCAAGATACACCTACTAAGGATATAAAAAAATACTTAGAAAACAATATTCATATTAAATTAACACAAGAACAAATAGACATTATAAACAAACCAATCAATATGACAGAATTAAAATCACAAATTAAAAAGCTCAAGACAAATAAAGCACCTGGCCCAGACAATATGCTACCAGAAATGTATAAATTAATACCCAATCAAGCCATATCTTTATTATTAAAAGTATATGATATAGCCAATAAAGATTTGAATATACCACCCTCTTGGAAATATTCATTGATATCCCCAATTATAAAACCAGATAAAGACGAGAAACAGTGTTCCTCATATAGGCCAATATCATTACTCAATATAGACTACAAGATGTTTATGGCTATATACGCAGATAGGATCAAACACTTTCTTCCTTTCTTAATTCACAAAGATCAAACAGGTTTTATTAAAGGAAGAAATACTTCAGATAATATTAAAAGAATACTAACATTAATAGATTATAGCAAACATAAAGTCCTAAATTTAAATGTAATCTCATTAGATATTAATAAAGCTTTTGATTCAAGTTAACTGGAACTTTCTTTCACTAGTTTTAAAAGAATATAACTTTCCTTCTAATTTTAATAATCTTATCCAAATACTATATGAAAAATCTACTGCATATGTTAAACTGGGATCATATAGATCAGGCCCTATAACAATAAAAAAGGGAACTAAACAAGGTTGCCCTTTATCACCATTGTTATTTGCATTACTCATAGAACCCTTTGCAAATCAAATCAGATCAAACAATAACATAAAGGGCATTTGTATTAATAAAATGTTAAACCTTAAAATCCAACTCTTTGCTGATGACATACTATTAACTCTCTCAGATGCAAATGAGTCTTTGAATGCTCTATTTAACTCCATGAATAAATTTCAAAATATTTCAGGCTTAAAATTTAATGAAAACAAAACTAAAATCGTGCCCTGTAATTGTAAAAAAAAAAATAATATAAACAAAAGATTTTCCAAATATATAGTAACAGAAAATAAATTATTATATCTGGGAATAAATCTACTCAATGAATTAACAGATTCTCTAATATTTAACTATAATAAAATACTAGACAAAATAGAACAAACAATTGGTTACTGGAATAAATATATCTTTTCAACAGCAGACAGATTATATCTTATTAAAATAATCATATTTCCCAAAATATTATACTTAATACAAAATTTTTCATTGCCACCTCCCAAATATATTATTCAAAGATACAATAAACTAATTTTTAATTTTCTATGGTTTCCAAATAAACCCCGTATAGCCTTAAATAAACATTTGCCAGCTTGGGAAGATGGTGGAATTAATTTACCAGATATTGATTTATATATTACCTCATCTGTTATTAAAAACATAACACTATGGTTAAATAATTCATACACACCTATATGGAAACAAGCCCATGAGCAGATTTACATAGAAATCAATTATAATCACATACAAGACAACTTAACAGTAATACCATCACCCCTTATATGGATGTTAAAAGATTATTTTTTAGGGAAAAGGAATAATATTAATAAATTGCCATCAAACTATGTAAGTTCTACACTTTCAGTGTTCAGAACATATATAAACAAAATACCAAATATTAATTCTTGGATTTTTCTTATTTTCCCTATAGCTTTTACACCAAATATTCTAGATACATTCCAAATATCTAAAATAAATATACTTAAAGAAGAAACATTACTCTTTTGGCATCAACTTATAGAGAAAGGGAAATTTTTAACAAAGGAACAGATAATTTATAATTATAATATAAATAAAGACAATTGGCTGTTTTTACAAAATCTAAGGCATTTTCTTATAAATAAAATAGAACAAATGCAACCTTCAGTTAGACATGAAGCTCCAAAACTCGTTGAATACCTTATTCTTATCACAAAACAGCCTTATCAGGGTACAGGTTATTTGTCTAATATCTATAAAATTGTTAAAAACAAAAACTATCATGAAAAATCATACTGGGATTATTATACTTTAATAAACAACCATCCTCCAGTTGAAGAAGAAAAAAGTAATATTCTAAAATCTTCCAAATTTTCTACATTATCAAAATACTGGCAATTATTCACTTGGAGATATCTACACAGAAGTTTCTATACACCACATAGGTTAGCCAAAATGTATTCTATTGAAGATCAATGTTGGAGATGCCATACCAAGATAAAAGCAGATTGGCAGCATGTTTTTTATGAATGTATATGTCTCAATATGTACTGGAAATCCATTAATTATTTTTTTCAAACTGTTTATAATGATAATTTTCAATTAACAAAGTCTTTAATTTTATTCAACTCTCCTATTCCAAACTGTGTACCAAAAAAAGACACTAAAATCCTATGGTCACTATTGGCAATTTCACGTAAAATCATAACTATACACTGGAAAAATGAGGCTTCGCCTATGTTCAAGGAATTTGAGACTTTAACAACAACAGTTGCTCACATGGAAATATTAACAGTGAAGAACAGAACTAAAAGATCTACTTCTTACTATTACTCTTGGATGAAAGTACTGGAAATACTTGAAAATATCGAAGAAGATATATCATCTTATGTTTCTAACTTTATATAATATAGAATTTCAATGTTATTTGCATAGACACCAATGTAAATAGTTATATAATGGTTTGAAGTTAGTAATGTTTTAGAATTGTAAATATGAACACACCAAATCCACTGGATACACCACACAGAGGAATCCACAATGTAGAAAACTTCTTTAATGAAGAACTGGAACACACAAGCGCTTTCGCATAGTAACACTATGCTTCTTCAGATGTGGCATGTTTACATTTTAAGAATTGTAAATATGTTATTTATCTTTATTTCATGTAATGTTTAAGACATCTTATTTGAAATAATAAAAAAAAATATTTAGTGAAAAAAAAAAGAGGTTTACATATGTAGCCAGTAAGACTAAAGGCTAAGACATCCAAGGACTATATGAAAAATGGGTATTGATTTAGGGGGCTTACATGGAAGGAACTAGTACATAGGGAAGTGTCAGTGGCATTCCATCATTCAAGGATTAAGAATCTTACAGCTTATATAGAAGAAGGAATAAACAATGGCAGAAGGACATCATCCTCTATCCCTAAAACAGTTACAACTCGCAAGATTTTTAAATAAGAAGCCTCATCTTAAAGGAAGCAGTCAAAATATTTTTATTTAAACCAGCCACTAGGTACTCCAAACTTGTGGACCAAGTATAGACAGGACTCAGAACATCTCTCAGGCATATATCTCTCCTGTATGTAATGGTAGACCCATTCCGGAGAATACGAAGCAGGTCTTCATCAGTATCTAATAATGCTTTGTGCTCAACACTCTTAGTACAATGTTAATCCAACTGGCACCTTTCAACATTGTAGGACTTCCTCTGGAATTCAGAAAGGCAAACCACAATGCATGAACCTTAATTCCATACGTATCCACATCAATGTAAGTCTGAGGCCACTTTCCTGCCACTGTTTTCTGCTGACACTGGCCTTGTTGCAAACAGCAGTCTCACTGATGAAACAGCATGTAAATGAGGTAGCCTGGGAGGGGCAGATAATGCAAATTACCCAAAGTACTGTCACTCAGAAATGGCTCTGGCCACTAAGTAACACAATACAATGATTCTCTGAATGACTCTACTGAGTTAATTTTTTCACCAGGAGGAAAAAGTGAATGCTGACTTTTGATGGTGTTCACCATTCACCCCTAGGGGAATGATTTGTGGACCAAGTATAGACAGGACTCAGAACATCTCTCAGGCATATATCTCTCCTGTATGTAATGGTAGACACATTCTGGAGAATACGAAGAAACTGAGGGTAATGCTGCTCAATGCCAGAAGTCTAAATCTCAAAATGCACGCACTCGAGGCCCTTCTCAGTATGGAGAACATCGATGTCTGTGCTGTAACTGAAACCTGGTTCAAGGCTCCTGAGAGCACCCTGGCACTATTAGGTTTTACCTCATATTATGCATTCTGGCCCCAAAACCCGGACCACACCACAAAAGGAGGGGGTGTATCCATATTCATAAAGGATACCCACACCTCCAGGTTGGTGGCAATGCACGAAGCTTCGGAAACCATCCAGGTGCAACTAACCATAGGCAAAACTGCTCTACAAATTGTAGCATGCTACAGGCCACCCTCTCAAACTCAGGAACCCCACACAGCCTTCCTGAAGACACTGGAGGGTATAAATGTATCTCCAAACACCATCATACTGGGTGACTTCAACTACCCGAATATAGACTGGGAACATTACTCAAGCCCTAACTTTCTAGCCCAATGGTTCCTGGAGTTCATAAATTCAAATGCCATGGAACAGCTAGTCACTGTTCCCACAAGAGGAGAAAATATACTAGATCTCATTATCACAAACATGGGGACAAAATGCTCCACACCGAAGTATATCCCTCATTGGTGAGATCTGATCATAAACTAATCTCACTGGAAATCCACATCCGCCCCACCCCAAACAAAAAGACCACAGTGAAGAACTTCTCTAAAGCAAACTTCACACTACTCAAGACTGGTGTGGTATCCTTCAAGGCCCCTGAGCCAGTGGAAACCACAACCCAAGCTGTGGAAGCCCTTACAAATGCCTTCTATGAACACCTCCAGGACTGCATGGATCAGGCAATCCCAAATAAAACCAAGACTCTTTCCACAAAGGGCAAACGTCCAGTCTGGTGGACCCCAGCCATTAACAAACTTTACAATAAGAGGAGAAAGCTATTACATGATAGAACAAAATCCATAAAAGGGAAGTCACCCCTGATCATTATTAGTAAAAATACGAGCACTCATAAAATCAACTAAGGCCAATTTTGAGAGAAAAATTGCCATGGATTCAAAGGACAATCATAAGGCCTTTTTCAGTTATGTTAGGAACCTGGGTGGAAACTCCCAGATATGCTCAGAATTAGTCCAAAATTATACAAAAATCACTGAACCCACAGACATTGCCAACATACTGGCAGACAGGTTCAGTGCAAACTTCACCCCTAAAGGAGAGATAACTATCCCAGCGGAGTGTAGCCTCCCAGACATCTCAAATGCGCAGGTGAAAGCTGCTCTCTCTAAAGCTAAAAACACAGCATCAATGGGACCGGATGGTGTCCCCGGCTGTGTGCTACATGAGCTAAATGAGGAATTAAACCCACACATAAGGCAGCTGTTTAATCTCAGCCTTACCACAGGATACGTACCCAAGGAGTGGCGTACGGCAACTGTGGTCCCACTCCACAAAGGCTGTGCCTCTACGGACCCTGGTAATTACCGCCCCATAAGCTTAACAAGTCTAGTCTGCAAAGCTATGGAGAGGATCATAATAGAGCTCATAAACAAAGATATAGGGGACTTGCAGACATTGGACCCGACCCAGTTTGGCTTCAAGGGCAGATCATGCCTTTTGAACTTGGTCGACTTCTTCAAAACAGTCACCAAGGCCATTGATGAGGGAAAGGCAGTCCATACAGTCTACCTTGACCTTGCAAAGGCTTTCGACACAATACCCCACTCGGGTATTGTAGAAAAACTTACCAGCTTAAATGTAAACCCATATGTCACAAGATGGGTTGCAAACTGGCTTAAGGACAGAACCCACAGGGTTAGAGTTTCTGGCGCTATGTCAGACTCCAAGCTGGTCACAAGTGGTGTCCCACAGGGCTCGGTCCTTGGCCCCCTATTGTTCGGCATCTACTTCTCAGAAGTACAGGCCAACATGGGAGGACTTTGGCTGACAAAGTTTGCTGACGACTGCAAACTGGACGCCATAGTGGAAAGTGCATCGGACACGGATATCCTTCAGAAGGGACTCACGGAAACAGATAGCTGGTGCCAGAGCCATGGCCTGAAGTTAAACGCCAAAAAATGTATAGTCATACCCTTTGGGAAAAACAAGGTAACGCCAAGCTACCATATAGGTGGCAATCCACTAAGCACAGAAGAGGTTATCAGGGACCTGGGGACCCAGGTTGACAGTGGCCTTTCTTTTGACACTCACGTTGCTAAAGTGGTTTGAAAGACCTTCTACATTGCCCACCTGATCATGAAGGGATTCACATCCAGATCTAGTGAGGTCATTGTTCCCCTGTACTCTTCACTTATCAGACCAATGATCGAGTACAGTGCCCCATTCGAGATGTATCTCACCTGACATCTGCAGCAATTGGAGAGACCCCAAAAGTTCCTCACCAAAAGGATAAAGGGACTCCAAAATCTGTCATATGCTGCCAGATTGAAGAAACTCCAGCTCTATTCAGTTGCATACCATCTGCTCAGAGGTGACATGTGCCTGACATACAAGGCCATGTCCAACCCGGAATTAATGGACATGCTCCACCTCAAAAAATCCAAATCCACCAAAACCACTAGAGCAAGCAACTTAAACCTTAGCACGGATATAAATAGGACATGCTGGAGGGATAGATTTATCACTCAGAGACTCCCTATGCTGTGGAATAAAATCCCGGTCCATGTGAGGCAGAGCACCTCGCTGGCCCTGTTCAAGAGAAATCTTGACCTGTGGATGGGAGATCGTAGGTTTATCCCGGGAATCATCTCTGTGTCACTGCTGGACAGAGGCACAACAAACTAATGGGCACAGTATTTTTTCATATAAGGGGTGGCGTAAGCCACAAAAATTTGGGCTAGGCTTATAAATGCCTTAGGGCAGATAGCCTAGTATAAACCTATGAACCTATAAACCTATAATACAAATACAGATAGGTATCGTGGAGCTGTGTGTGTGTGTGTGTGTGTGTGTGTGTGTGTGTGTGTGTGTGTGTGTGTGTGTGTGTGTGTGTGTGTGTGTGTGTGTGTGTGTGTGTGTGTGTGTGTGTGTGTGTGTGTGTGTGTGTGTGTGTGTGTGTGTGTGTGTGTGTGTGTGTGTGTGCATGTATTTATTGGGGCATGGATGGGATTCCTTAAAAAATATGTGAAACAAGAACCACAAATTAGCCATGATTCTTGGTCCTTTCTAGAAGAGATTAATAAAATTAAGTTCACTCAAGAGAACAACTTCCTAACACTAGACGTTTGTGATCTTTACAGTTAAATCCCACATGAGGAGGGGATATAATTTGTTCTGGCTAGGATGCATAGATTTGCAGCACCAGATAATGAACTTAGAATAGCTGAAGAACTGTTGGGTATTATTTTATCCAACAACTACATCGTATTTAATGACATGATTTATTTACAACTAGTAGGGGTAGCAATGGGCTCACCCATGTGGTGTGAGTTTCGCCAACATGGTGATGGCCCATTGGGTGATGGCCCATTGGGAACACACTTATTTATTCAGCAACCCCAGTATAACGAACTTGATAGAACATTATACACGCTTCTTGGATGATATTTTTATAGTGCTAAGAGGTGATGAAACTTCAGCTACTATAATCTTACAAACAATGAACAACAGTACCAATTTCTTAAAATTTACATCAAATTTCAGTAAGGAATCTATAGCATATTTAGACGTACGGTTGAAAAAAATGTTGTACTAAATGTGTATATAGCATCTATATATCGAAAATCAACTTACTGTAATACATTTTTGCATTACAAAAGTGCACACCCATTCAGTACAAAAAAATCAATTGTAAAAGGGCCAGAATGGTGACAACAAATGAAGATTTTTGCACTGAATGCCAGAACTTAACTGAAATGTTCTTGCAAAGAGGTTACCCCACAGATTTTGTTTAATGAAGTGGTAATAGAAGTGTCACATAAATGTCAGACAGGTTTTTATAAACCAAAACTTTGTCCATGTGGAACTAGCACCACAAATACAGAAAATGATGTATTTATGGAGGAGAGGGTAGTAACATCTACTACCCATACAAACATATTTTCAAGGGAAGGTGGTCAATACAATAGTAGTTTCTCTGTAACATTTAGTACTGACACGATTGAAATTAAGAAAATTATCAACAAAAACTGGAACCTGTTAAAAAATGAGATTGAATTAGTTAATTAGATAGACCACAGACCTATTGTTACTTACAGGAAGGGTAAAAACTTGAAAAACTTAATAGAAACTCCTATAGTGATGGTTGCAAGGACCCCGGGAATTTTCAAATGTGAAAACTGTAACTACTGTGGATCCATTGCAACTGGACAATATTTTTCTATAGGTAACCACAAGTATTCCATCACAGGTAGGTACAACTGTAACACTAAAATGGTGGTATACCTAGCTCAGTGCATTCTCTGTCCTGTTTTCCATATAGGGAAAACAGATAGAAAGTTAAAAGAAAGAATCTATGAACATCTGTACGCTATTAGGAGGGGGAAAACAGAGAACACACTAGCTAGGCACATAGAAAATTCGCCTAACCATAAATTCAAGTTTAAGGTTATAGACCAGATTAGTGATAATGTACATGAAGGACCAGCATCACTACTTTTAGAACAACTTGAGTTGTTATGGCAACTTCGATTAAATGCTAATCTGTTCCCAGGAATAAATGAAACATGCACTCTTCTCCCATACTTAAAATTAAAAATTATGTGGAGGTAATTTACTTAAATTAAGTGATGGGTTTAAGGGTTAGTCCCACACCTAAAGCATTTATTTATTTACAATGGTTATATATTAACCATGGTTTTATTTTAACATGCTTTAGATTTTCTATTTTTAATACACCAGGTATCAATACATTTACTGTTGACTGAGCAGTGAAGGATGAAGGTTTTTTATTTAGGGGAGAATGTATTATATTGTTCTTTAGTCAGGACTTTTAACTCTGCATTAACTATGGTAGAACTTTTATCAAGTTATATGTTAATGAACATTGTTAAGAGGTTTAATTGAGACATTGGTCACATAACTGGATTGTTGAAACATTTAAGAGTGTCTATGAAGTTGATTCTTTTATCTGATGAAGTCCAGCCACTGTGCTGGATGAAAAGCGCTTAATAAATAGAGTTTGTGGTGTTCTTACATCGGTTGCTTTTTATGTTTATTCAGTTTGTGAAGTATTTTTTTGCTTCCAACTTCCCAGTCTCAGTCAGGAAGTTAATATACCCAGTGTGCCCCCAAATGTGCACAATCGCTCCATCCTTCCCTTCAAGAGAGGTGAGCAGGCCATGCCCCCTTTCTTTTCCCTCCCTGCCTGGTTCCTCCAGCATCTGAAACACTAATCAAAACCCAGTAACTTCATAGGTTCATAGGTTCATAGGTTCATACTAGGCTATCTGCCCGAGGGCATTTACAAGCCTAGCCCATAGTTTTGTGGCTTACGCCACCCCTTTAGTATGGGGAACTATACCCATTATTTTGCTGTGCCTCTGTTGAGCAGTGACACTGAGGTAATCCCTGGGGTATATCTGCGATCTCCCATCCATTGGTCAAGATTTCTCTTGGGACACAGTTGGGAATCTCTTCCCTGTGCATCGAGCCAGGATCCGAGTTTTATGATAGTGTTAACCAAACACTAAAAGTTGCAACAATTACCTCACAATAAACAACTTCAGACTTCTGGTACACTATAAAAAAACTACTTTTACTGCCTCAGCTTGTAGATCTTTGAATGAAACATTTAAAAAAATGAATAATTTATTCATGACAATTGCACAAAAAATGTACTATGTATGATGGTATGATGTGGTAAAAAGCCTGAAGTAAATTTTCAATACCTGTCATTCCATGCATACATTCATGGATGGAGTTTCTTATTCTACTGACCATTGCACATTGTAAAAATAATTTCTGAACCTAGTTTGAAGAAAAGAATCAATTACAGATATTTAGAACTTCAGTATGGACTCAGTTAATGGCCCGCTATCAGCCTACAACAAAATTCATTGTGGATTGCCAAGAGTTTTCTGTACTTTAAGGAGACTGTACAACAGTATGCATTAACATGCACTTTCTGAAGGATATGAAGTCTGAAACTCAACTATATGCCATAATGTAGTGACTACAATCCTGATCAATTTGCCATAAAGCCACAAATGTTATGAGGAACGCAGAAAAAATATTAAGACAAAATCTGAACATTCTGCATAAATCTGGACAGTTGAGAGGTATGAAAATCACCTTGAGTAATCCCACAAACTTAGAGTTGATTCTTTTTTATCAAAAAGCACTGCTGTACCTGGCAGTGTCCTTAATTTGTCAAATTAAATCTGTTCAGCCCAAAGAACTAAATTTCTTCTGCTATGATATTTAATCCAAAAGAGCTGTTGTCTTCTCAAAACCATTTTGCTTACCTTCATTGTGGCAGAGATTTCAGTTTTTTTTGTGTACCAACAATAGTACATAAAGAAATAGACGAACTCCAAGCAAATATGTTTCAGTATGCGAAGATCTAAGAGGATGAGGCCATATACATTTCCTTTGCATTTACGGAGGACCATAGTGTTATCAAATATGAGTTAGTGATTACTAAACTCAGTGAATATTTGGTGCCAAAAATTACAATACATTAAGGCCATGTTTTCACAGTTATGGATTAGCAAAGGGTGAATGTATTGAAGTGCATATAAGGCAACTAAATAAACTGGTAGAAAACTATGGGCAGGATTCACGAAGCCTCCGTGTAAGAGATACAAGGCTTACACGGAGGCTGCAGTTAAACGGTGTGACGTCAGCATGTCATGCATATGCATGAGGGCATGCTGAATCACACCTAAGGCTAACACGCTCCGTGGAAGACAGTAGGGGGCGTGTCTGTAGGCCGAGCCCTGCAAGCGGACACACCCCCAGAAGAGTAAAAGTGCCCAAAGTAAACCCCCACGACAGAGTACATGGAAATGTGAATAAACACAACACAACACATGCCCCCACAGACTATGAACATAAAATCATATAAATGAACATGTGTAATATTTTTTTTAAACTGTAAAGATGTTTGCCCGTGAGTGCGCTCGTTTGCGCGGGCGTGCCCGTAGCTCAGCCACAGTTAGCAGTAAGTGGAAAAGCATATAAGAACTAACTATGCAAAGTAAGCCAAAAAGCAATAGCGTAGCAGTAGAGACGTCAGCTGAAGAGTAGGCAGTCATGGTTCGGCCCACACAACATCAATTTTTATTTTTAGTGAAATAAGCACGAAACAAGTCCCTGACACATATGTACACATATAAAATTATATTTTATGTAAAATGTAATGAAATAGGCCAGTTATAGTGAAGAAATGTGAGATAACAAAATAATAACAAATGCCAGATGTGCCCATAGCTGAGCTATAGTTTAACAAGTTGAGTGCATCTGCCTGTAGGTGAGCAGTTGTTTAACAGGTGCAAAATGAGTGCCCGTAACGGAGCCATGTTTTAACACGCTGAAACTGTGTGCCCGTAGCTGAGCTGAGCGTAATATGCGCGCTGACAGCCAAATGAAGCGTAAACCAGCATAACCCATTTGCGCGGAGCTGCACACCACGCCAACAAGCTAACTGACGGGCAACGTTGAGCAAGCTGTAACAAAACTGCCTTTGCACAGACACACCCCCTAGCCTGTCTAGACAGTCATAAAATATAAAAAGCAGTGGCCAGGTTTGAACCCAGAATACCATGCACCATAGTCAAGGTACTGAACCACTAAGCCATGACAGGTGTACTTAGAAATGCAGTAATAGCAAATATATAGGAATGAATAGAAAGTGGAGCATGACAAAGCAGGTTTTGTGAAGCTGATACAATTCCAAAATGGCCAATCACAGATAAGTGCGGGAAAAACAGCATATATAAGCCCCATAGGTGGGAATACAGAGCATAAACAATTGTAGAACTAACTTGCAGCCAGAATGTCAGGAGTAGGTGAGGGTAGCTGCTTTCGAGCACAGAGGTGGGGCATTGAGGAGTCCAGATATATGGTCTGGCTCCTTGTCCACAATCATGAGGCCCAACTCATGCAGGGCCGGGTCCTGTGGGGAGCATATAGGGCTGAGGTGTGGGACCGTTTGGCTCATGATCTCATGAGTGCCACAGGGATTCCAAGGACTGGTGAGCAGGTCTATCACCACCATGCAGACCTGAAGAGACGTAAGCAGGACCAATTGAACCTTTGGCTCCAGGAGGCCCGGCAAATGCCCAATGCCCCACTACTGAGTAAGTTACATTTAATTATGTATGCAAGAAATTAAACTAGCTGATATTATGGAGATGTGTATTCCAATATTACTTCATTTATATTACAGCTGCAGGTGTCCATTCTGTGAACCGCAGAGCCTATGGCAATAGGCTGGTGCGGTTGCGCCACCAGGCAGGTCATTAATCCTCTCCCAGTAACTGTAAAGAAATATAAAAGTATGACAGTTAGCAAAAGAGTGCAGTGTAGTCACTAAGTAATAAAATGTGCAAGTAACAGTGTAAGAGTGTTTGCAAGTATTGATTGATTACAAAAGTGTGTTGCAGTCTGTAATCCAAACAGAAAAATGAAAATTTCTGAAATAAAGTCTGAAATAAAGATGCCCCACCTGTAATATAATAGTACACAACCTGCAGCAGGCTGAAAAGTACAGCTGCAGAAGATGAGCAAATCACATGTGTGAAATATATCCCTGTTGAAATACTGAAACATGACAGAAGTGAGACTGTTGGAAAGGATTGTAATAACTACAGGTAAAACATGTCAATAAAGCCTAGAAGTAAGTATCATCCTGAATAGTAAAATTAAAACAAGTGAGAGAGTGTGAGAAAGAGTTATGAATCCACCAATAAAGTAGTAATAACCCCTGAATAAAGTATACTGCAGTCAGTACA
This sequence comes from Protopterus annectens, assembly GCF_019279795.1. Lineage (NCBI taxonomy): Eukaryota > Metazoa > Chordata > Ceratodontiformes > Protopteridae > Protopterus > Protopterus annectens. The sequence continues at coordinate 458,679,663 of NC_056741.1, read as the reverse complement.
GAATGAAATTAATGTGACAAGCAGAACCAAACTGTGAAATGTGTTTAAAATGTTGCTGCAGCTGGAATGTGTATCCCAAAATCTGGATATGTTGCTCTCAGTCTGCAATATGCAGATAGTATGATTGTCTGAAATACCAAACATCCACAGTTGTCTATAGCATTATAAAGCAAATGTAGCAGGATGATGTAGCTGAACAAAGCCAGATATGAGCGTGTTAGTAACATACAATACCACTCTTTCTCACACTCTCTCACTTGTTTTAATTTTACTATTCAGCCTTCAAACATCTCAGATGCTCAGGTGAAGGCTGCCCTCTCCAAAGCAAAAAACACTGCTTCCATGGGACCAGATGGCATCCCAGGTTGCATCCTACATGAACTCCAAGAGGAACTAATCCCTCAAATAAAACAGCTATACAATCTCAGCCTCACTACAGGATATGTGCCCACAGAATGGCGTACAGCAACAGTGGTCCCACTCCACAAAGGTGGAGCCTCTACGGACCCAGGAAACTATCGCCCCATAAGCCTGACTAGCTTAGTCTGCAAGGCTATGGAGAGGATCATCATGGATCATCATGGAGCTCATAAACAAAGACATTGGGGACCTACAGACACTAGATCCTACCCAGTTCGGCTTTGTCAAGGGCAGATCCTGCCTTTTGAACCTGGTTGACTTCTTCAAAACAGTCACCAAAGCCATAGATGAAGGGAAGGTAGTCCACACAGCCTATCTGGACCTTGCAAAAGCATTTGACACAATACCCCACTCGGGCATCATAGATAAGCTATCCAGCTTAAATATAAACCCCTATGTCACAAGATGGGTCACAAACTGGCTCAAAGACAGAACCCACAGAGTGAGAGTTACTGGAGCCATGTCAGACACGAAACCGGTCACAAGTGGCATCCCACAGGGTTCTGTCCTGGGACCACTCTTGTTTGGTATATACTTTTCCGAGGTACAGGCAAACGAGGGAGGACTATGGCTCACCAAGTTCGCAGACGACTGCAAACTGGGCGCCATAATCAACTCTCCAACTCTCACAAACATCCTTCAAAAAGGTCTCACAGAGACAGATAACTGGTGCCAGTGCCATGGTTTAAAGCTAAATGCCAAAAAATGTATAGTCATACCCTTTGGCAAAAACAATGTGCCCACAAATTACCACATAGGCGGAAACCCATTAAGTACAGAGAAAGTTATTAGGGACCTGGGGACCCAAGTTGATAGCAATCTCTCCTTTGAAAACCACATTGCCAAAGTGGTTAGAAAGACCTTCTACATAGCCCACCTCATCACGAAGGGTTTCACATCTAGATCAAGGGAGGTAATCATGCCCCTTTATTCATCCCTCATCAGGCCCATCATAGAATACAATGCCCCTTTTGGGATGTACCTTACCCGACACCTGCAGCAATTAGAAAGACCCCAAAAGTATCTCACCAAGAGGGTCAAGGGTCTTAAACAGATGCCATATGCTGCTCAGTTAAAAAAACTCCAGCTCTACTCAGTTGCATACCGCCTACTTCGAGGCGATCTATGCCTGACATACAAAGCTATGTCAAATCCAGAATTAATGGACATGCTCCACCTCAGTAAATTTAAATCCCTTAGAGCCACACGGTCGAGGGACTTGAACCTCAGCACAGAAATAAATAGAACTTGCTGGAGGGACAGGTTCATAACCCAGAGGCTCCCTTCCCTCTGGAATAGAATTCCAGTTCATGTGAGGCAGAGCACCTCACTGAATCTCTTCAAGAAGAATCTTGATAAGTGGATGGGGGATCGTAGGTTTGTCCCAGGGATTACTCCTGTGTCACTATTAGACAGAGGCACAGTAAACTAAACCTTAAAAAGGGCACAGTATACTCAAATCAAGGGGTGGCGTAAGCCATACAGAATCGGGCTAGGCTTATAATTGCCCCAGGGCAGATAGCCTAGTATGAACCTATGAACCTATGAACCTATGTAGCAGTAACAGTCCTATCATCAACTTGAAGTAGTTATCACATAGGAAACTGTAGGTAGAACAGTAGTGTGTATATATCTGCAGCTATTAGAAATGTACAGCATATGTATTGGTATTTGAAGGTGTTAATTATATTGTCTTCACCCCACCCTATAACCACATATAATCCATTCCACGTGAAATTGGTATGTGCAATCACAATTAACACCCCTGGATATTTGTCCTGTTGGGTCATACATATTTGCATGTATGTTGATGCAGCTGCCCTGTTCATACATCCAAACCTGATGGCCTGTTGCCATCAATCAACCCTGCATGTTGTTGGACTGTGTATTGCTGCTCAAATTATGCATGTGTTATGCTTGCTGTTCAATGGTGTGAATATCTGCATGTTTGGTTAATGGGAATACTAATGCATGCTGTTACAACTAATTACAAATGGTATTGTATGTTACTAACCCAGACTGTCATTTGACATAATGCAAAACATAGGACGACAGGGAAGGCGGGTTCCAGCGGACCCACCTCTCCCACCTCACCTCACCTCAGCTGGCGAGTGCACCTGGCACTAGTGCCCAGTCTGGACCCTCCTCCAGTGGCCCTGTGCCACCTGCGGGTGGAAGCGCTGCAGGGGATGGGACCCGTTCCCCCCTCTGCAAGTGTGGCTGGAGGAGAACCACCACTCACCCTCCGTAGCGTCCGGACTGTGGTGCGTAGGGAGATCCAGGAATCTGTTCTTGGGCCCCTACGCCAGCTTGAGGCACAGGTGGCACAACTTACAGGCATGCCTGTTGCCCGGCCTACACAGCCCCCAGCACAGCCCTGTCCTGGGCAGTGAAGGAACAGTAGCAACTGCCCACGGGTGGGGATATCAGTTCCAATGTTGCCATCTGTGGGCTCATGGGCTCTGGATATCCAAACATCCGTCCCCGTCAATTGTGTAACCCCCCCACACGTGTCATACACCGCCCCTGTATGTGTCTTGTTTGTCTTGAATTTTGACCTACCCAACCTACCTCCCCAGCTATACCAACTTCCTTTACCTGACATACCACTCTCACCTGAAAAAAAAAAAAAAAAAAAAAGGGCACTCTGTACCCACAAAAAAATTATGCCCCATACATAGCTGCCCATTCCGCACACATGTCTGCTGGACATGGAAACTATCAATTACAATTGGCTGTACAACAAGTATTATTGTTGTCCTGACACCTCTCTCAGGGGTGGAAGGTGTCAAATGTCACACCAAATTACAAACATATGCACAGCTGTTGCTGATGAAGAAATGGGCAGCTATGGGCCTTACCTACATCCCTCCTGCAAAACCCAAGCTTGTTTCCCTACTGTCTTACCCTCTTTGTGACCCCTTTTTCACCACTTTCCTGTCTCCCCATTTTCATTTCTTTCAAAGAAAATAGCGTGGGCGTGCGCCAGAGTAAGTACTGTTAAGCGGTTGTAAGCGGGTGTGCGCAGAGCTGAACGCCAGTGCGCATGCGGGAGCTCTGTGCAAACCAGCGCTAACCCGGTTACAACTGCTTAAAAGTGCCTTAGTCACTCTGACAGGTCCTGTAGTCAGTTCAAAAGCAAAATAAAATCCCACTGCCAGTCCCGAGCCCAGGACCTTGGAAACAGTAGTCTGCATGACTTACCACTAAGCCATGACTGTTATACAAGAGCATTGCGCTACAATAAATATATCATGTAATAGTAGGAATGAATGTAAAGGGAATATAGGACGTGTAGTACACAAAGCATGTCATGTATATTTACTGTCAAATCTAGTGGATTTCTGTAATAGTAGTGTGTGAACAGAAACAGCCATGCTAGTTGGTAGCTAGTAGGTAATAATGTCAGTTATTATACATATATAAATGGATATATATATGTATATATATATATATATATATATATATATATATATATATATATATATAGTTGTAGGTGTCAGTGTACATACACACTTAGTACAGGAAACAGGAGAGATGAATGGAGAAATGTGAATCTACAACACAGCCTGAATCATGAGAGAGATACTAACCTTTACACTCACAGAACAGTGTCCACAGCATACCAGCATGGTCTCCCCCCTTACAATCTGAAAGGGCAACACCTATCTCACATACCCTTTTATAGCACTGTCCTGAAATCACAGTGAGAACTGCAATCAGTACACAACTGGCTGCATGCAATTAGCAAATGCTGGCTTACAACTGGTGCAGAGGCCATCACATGGACTTATGCAGATACCTACAAAAGCATCCTGTACTCCCACTCCACACATGCAATACTTTCATTGCACCGTCTGGAGGCAGAGAGAGAGAGAAAGAAAAAAAAAAAGAAAATAAGAACACAAACAAAAACACACGTAAGACAAACTAAGTTGAAGCTGTCATCAGTGTCAGTATCAAGCTGGGCTAGCAGCAGCAGGAAGCTATAGTAACGGTAACGCAACCAGCTGCGACAAACACAGGTAATGTAAAGTAACAAGTTAATAGTCTACATACTGTGAACCCTCCATATGTGTTATTGGTCTGTATCTATATGTATGTCTATGTGATAAGTTGTATGCAAGTAGTTTCACCCAAAGGGGATGACTATACATTACATGTCATTCAGTGTTAGGCCATGATTCTGGCACCAGTTGTCCGTTTCAGTGAGGCCTGTATGTAGGATGTGTGTGTCAGCTGGTGTAAAGACTATGGCGCTTAGTTCGCAGTCATCTGGGAACTTTGTCATCCACAACCCGCACGTTTGCTTTCACATCTGAGAAGTAATTGCCAAACAAGAGGGGTCCAAGGACAGAGCCCTGTGGGATATCATATGTGACTGGCTTTGAGTCTGACATGGCTCCCGCAATATTGATATTATGGATTCTGTAGTTCAACCAGTGTGCAACCCATCATGTGACATATGTAGTAACATGTAAGCTGATGAGCTTGTCTATGATGCCTGAGTGGAGTACTGTGTTGAAGACCTTAGGCAAGTCCAGGTAGGCTGTATGGACTGCTTTGCCCTCATCAATGGCTGTAGTGACTGTTTTGGAAAGGTCAACCAGGTTCAAAAGGCAGGATCAGCCCATCACAAAGGCAAACTGGGTGGGATCAAGTGTCTGCAGGTACCCAATATCGCTGTATATGCGTCCCATAATGAATCATTCCATAGCTTTGCAGACCAGGCTGGTTAAGCTTATGGGGCAGTAGTTCCCAGGGTCAGTAGAGGTGCCTCCTTAGTGGAGTGGGACCACTGTTGCTGTATGCCAGTGTTCAGATACATATCCCGTAGTAAGGCCAAGGTTAAATATCAGTTTTATATGCGGTTGTAGCTCCTCTTGGAGTTCATGTAGCACACATCCAGGGATACCATCAGGTCACATTGATGCTGTGTGTTCTGCTTTGCTGAGGGCGGCCCTCACCTGGACATCTGAGATGATAGGGAGGTTACATTCAGCTGTGATAAGTATTTCTAAGTGTGGGGGAGAGGGAGGGGGATATTTGCACTGAACCTGTCTGCCAGAATGTTGCCAATATCTGTGGGTTCAGTGAATGTTAAGTAGGTGTGTAGTACCTCAGAGCATATCTGAGGCTTTTGGTCCATATGTCTAACAAAACTGAAGAAGGCCTTGTGGTTATCTATAGTGTCCGTGGCCATTTCCCTCTCAGAGTTGGCCATGGATGTTGTTATGAGAGACCTTAGCTTATTACCAGTGCCGACCACAGATGCCTTCCCTTTATGTGAATCTGCTCTGTCCTGCAGTAGCCTCCTTCTATCGTTACACAATTTGCCTTTGGCTGGGGTCCACCAGACAGGATGCTTTACCTTTGTGCATAGGGTCTGGGTTAGAAATGTGTGTGCATGTTCCATGCATTCTTTGGGATGTCCATGGGAAGCATTCGCAAAGGGGTCAGCATTGTGGGTTGTGGCTTCCACTGGCCCAGTGGGCTGCAAGGATACCATGTCAGTCCTAACAAGTGAAAATCACATATATATCAAAGAAGTCTACTGTGCTGGTGGTGGTGGTGGGATATGTATATCCAGGCTGATTAATTTGTGTCCAGATCACACTAGTGGATGACGTTCCACATACAGTACCTTGGTATGAACCCCCAGAGTGAGGTTGTGCATTGGACATGTCTCAGTTTGCTGACCGATGGGGCTTGGTACTATGTTGTATGGAATGTGGCAGGTGTTGTTGCACAGGTGTTGGCTGAGCACTGATATCTGGCCATGTACATGTGTATCCACCAAGAGACACACACGTGCTACATATGGGAGTAGTAGTATATCACTACAGTTAAGTATCATGTATAGTATGTGTGCCATATATTGCTGACATAGTTTGCTGATATCCTGTTTGTGTTCTCTTTCAGGGATATGGTGCATCAGCGAAATCCTGCCTACTCTGCTGCAGAAGATGTAGAGATACACCAGAGCCTGGTGTGGGATTATGACATACTGTTTTCCCGCACCAGCCAGAATCAGCAGGAGAGGGCTGCACTGTGGCAAGACCTTGTCCATAGGGTAAATGACATTGGCACGCATAATAGGACATATGAGCAGGTACGACATCACTGCAGTGATTTAATCAGAAATGTCTGTCAGCATGTGTTGGATATGCACAGGCAACAGGTCACCACAGGAGGTGGGGTGGCCACACATCACCCCCTCACCAGACTGGAGGGGCTACTCCTAAGTGTTGCGGCTCCATCCCAGGAACATCAACAGCAACACACCTGCATTATGATGGAGGCTGGATCCACACAGCAACACGACATAGAGCATGCAGGTAATATGACATATGTACACTTGACTGTTCTGCACACTGTTAGTTTATGCATGTGTAAGGTGTGTCCTTGGTATGTAGCTGTCAACATAGTATGTAATTGTGCAGGTGTGATATTGCCAATATCAGCAGCTGACATGTGAGAGGCAACTGGTGTACTACTGAACTGTATCATATGCAGTATCAATGGCACAGTTGTGCCCACTGACATTAATCCCCTCATTTCTGCAGGTCCCTCCGGTGTTACAGCAAGGCAGCCCATCCATGCTGGTGAGTGTGTTTTAACAATACCTGTAATAGTCCTGATAGTGCTAGTAATAATAGTGTAACTCAGTAGTGCTCTGTGTGTATACTGCAGGGTGTGCATGTGTGCATGTGTCCACGTGTGCATGTGTGCATGTGTCCATGTGTGCACGTGTGCACGTGTCCACGTGTGCATGTGTGCATGTGTGCCTGTGTCCACGTGTGCATGTGTGCTTGTGTGCATGTGTGCATGTGTCCACGTGTGCATGTGTGCATGTGTGCATTAGTGCATCACTGGTAACATTGTGTAGACATGGTAAACTGTGTTTCCTGTCTTCCTCCCACAGGTTCTGGTGCTGCTCTGGTGTCCTGCAGCAGGGAACCTGAATCTGGTGCCACAGGTACTGATAATGATGATATCTGTGTAATGGCACAGGAAAGTGTGTCAGGGTCCGTCATTGGTCAGCCAATTGACAGTACACAGCTGTCAACCCCATCATTGCGCACAGTCATCCTGCCAGTACATCCTATGTCACCATTGTCCCAAGGTGATGGACAGGATACAGTGGGCATTGACCAGGGTAATGTGGTATCTGTGGCACATGCTTCCCCACACAGCAGCCATGGGCAGGGTCCTGAGATGGTACCACACAGACAGTTGCCCATGGGTTCTCGTGGGAGCATCCGTGGGTGTACTGCCTCTGGCAGACGTGCCCAAAGAGGTCTGTCAACCTCAGCTATGTTTCGGGCTGTCATGCAGACACAGTCACGTATGGAAAGGTACACCAGACAAGGTCTGAGGGAGCTGAGAGCATGTCGCACATCCATGACTGACAGTATGCGTGACATCACGGATGCTATCCGTAATTTCACCGATGTCATAGACAGACGTTGTGGGGACATATTACAGCAGTTCCATAACCACATGTCCATGATCCAGGGCAATGGTGGATGGTTGCGGCATCGACGTGGCCGTATGCCAGCAACAGCAGCAGCTGGCAGTCGGTGCGGATGACAACAGGCCCGCGGATGCCCCCATAGTGCCAGCAGCAGCCCCAGCAATGCTGGGTCTGTGCTGTCATCAGACCGCCCCAGGAGACCATGTGCACGTGGCTTTGGACAATCCCAACAGGGACCTGTGTCCAGTCAACAAACTCCCACTTCTGATGACAGTACCCAGTCTGGCTTAGTACCGGATACGGTCTGTAATACCCCTGCCAGGCACAGGTACTGTGTCCGTGCCCACAGACACTGATCTGTATGACCTGCCAGGTGCAGTCTGTGGCTGTCCACAAACTCAAGTATATGGCAGCCATGAGGTGGAACTGTGTGCACGCATACACACATGCAAAATGTTAATACCTAGGGCTACCACATACATGCACACACTGCACCAACAGCGCCCCACCCTGTACTGCTGTCCCTCACCAACACACATACACATACATGTCAATTGGTGGTATCAGTGGCAGACTCAGGCATACCTAATTCACACCCTGTGCATATGATGAAACTGTGCCACCTCCTGCACTCTCCAACATCAGTGCAGGAACAGGTAAACACGTTGCTGATGCACAGGGTGACTACATAGAAGTGTATTACTAGTATCATGTTGGTAACAGTACAGTGTGCTGATATGATTGTGTGTATATCCCAGCATGCCTGATGCAGTAACTGTATGACTGCCCTGAATTGTTATCTACACCCATAGTAAGTACCATAGTGTAACAGCTGCACATTATTGCATACCGGTGGTAAGGATATCAACAGATAGCCACATACATAGGTAGCACAGGGGAGAAGCTAATGCAAGTAGTGATACGCAATGATGGACATGTACACTAATGGTGGCATGTTGCCCACAACAACTATGTAATGTGGATGTTTGCGCATGTTGATATGTGTGCAGTACCAATTTAATTCAAATTACAATTAAATATGACATAATGTCAGTTCTACCATGGACATCTGAGCTGTGCATTCCTGGGTACATGTTGATAGTGCCTGCATATTTGCACTGTTACCTACTGGAAGTGTTACCCCTTCTCTGTTGTACAATGGACTACTTCCAGCCCTGCTTACTGTAGCTTTGTTTGCATGCATGTTTGCTTGAGGTTGCCTGGAACACTGATTCCACCTGCAATGCAGATTTACAGAGCTTCTGTGGATTCCCAGTGACATCTGCATAGCATACTATACGTATGTCAATTTTCCACCTGACAGAACGTCACTGTCTGTCCTGTTCACATGTACGTTGCCTGTGACACATTGCATATGACTTACCTGGCATTTACCCACATGTGCAGTCATATATGCTAGTGCTATGAAATCAGTAGCAGTACACCCACACATACTCACCTTCAGTATGTTGTTCCCCATTGGCCCTATGTGTTGGTAATCACCATGGCAATCACACTGCTATGGTAGCATGTGCAAAGGTAACCTGTGAATCACCTCTATGGTCCAGTTGTGGTTTATGTGAGTCATGCGGCAATGTCACAGCTGCCACATGTATGCAGTCAACCCTCTCCCCTGGCCGGGAACGTACAACACATGTGTGAGATGCCACCACATAGCCAATCTGGGGACTGAGCACTCTGAACCCAGTACTGCCATACCCTGTCAGGTGGCATGACATACTACAGTGACTACAATACCAGTCTGACATAGACCCGCACTGACAGCAATCCGAACACACTGGGGCATACTTGGAGACTCAGAATAGCATCCTGCCTGAGCATCACACACCTCCGCAACTGGCACACAGGCATATGTTAAGTCAGAACAGAGCACATGCCACACATGGCACACACATCCCGTGTGCCACACACTCACAGCCTGTAGGGCTACACAACACACCTGCTACAGATGTGTCAGGTACCTCTCTTGGCCGCTGCAGTGGGGTCCCGCTCAACAGGCTGTACATGGTGAAGGTCATAGTGATATGCCCGTGGGGCACTATGGTCCACCACAAAACACATGCATACAGGTCAGTCAGAGGCATGGACACATATGACTCAGTCATTGTCCATGCCACTATGGATGACCTGAGACGTACCTCCCTGGACTACATGATAGGGAACATAGAAGGGCTCTCTCAGCATGTGGCATGGGCCAGTATGAGCCTGACCTTGGTTGCCATCATACCCTCACCAGGTATGCTACCACAATATGTAGGAAGGGTGTTCTATGTCTACATTCTGCTCAATCTCCAATGTTATTCATAGGGTATCCAATGGCTGTCAACGTGTGCTTACATGCTAGGGAAGCCACAATGATTTGCAAGGGGCAGCTTGCACGTGACACTCATGGGCCATTGTATATTGGCAAAGCCCCTTGATACACACATAGTGCCTTTTGCTGCAGGACATGGATTACATAGCCACCTCCGCGGGTATCACATGGGATAGGACACTAATAGTAATGCTACACAACACCAGCAGTGTACACCGCAAGATGTATGCACTGGACACTGTCCTCAGCACGGTAAACTGCAATATCTGTGCAGTACCAGATTCCTGATTCACGGCTCACAGGTGCAACCCATCACTGCCAGGTTATACCTCATACCATGCCTGTCATCCCCTACACATGTAACACACATGGACGGGGGGTGATATCTCAAGGCACCACAGATACACACACCTCCAGGTTGTTGGCACAGCACAAAGCATCAGGGCCTATCCATGAGCAGCTAACAGTGTGTTGGATTGCCTTCTGGTTCATAGCCTGGCACACACAACCCTCCCATACACAGGAAACCCACCTGTCCTCCCTAACAACACTGGCAATATGACAGTCTCTAGAAATGTCTTTATATGGCTGGACTGCATCCAGCCGAACATTGTGTGTGAGCATTACTGTAGCTACAACACACTAGCTGAAAGGTTCCCAGCATGTAGTCACTGAATTGCAGTGGAACAACATGTTACCACTCCCACAACAGGTGGGAACATGCAGCACCTGTTCATCAACTACATGTAGACTATATGGCCCAGACCAGATGTGTATCCCCTGCTGTTGGGATTATACCGTATACAACTCACACTGTATATACACATACCGCATGCGGCCCCTGCACAGTAAGACACAGTCATAATGTTATGCATTGCAAATATCATTTATCCACTTGAGGCACATGTCAGACATGATAACTACTGAAGGTCACAGGTATATATGTGTATGTGTCACACACATACATCATGTGTGCATTGCCATTGCTGGTTTAAGCAATGTCATGCATTGTTATGAACAACAACCCACACATGGTCATATTGTGTGACACAACCACACGTGGCAGTTGTGGGTTTCCAAAACATACCTATGTGTGCTCTGACAGTGGTAATAGACCCAGTAGCGGAGTGCACTATTGGCAATTAGCCCTGTTTGGCTGTATTGATAGTGTGGTGACATCACCTGTGTTTACTGGGGGAATATGCAGCATCTGGTGTATTGTAGTAGTGGCTGAAAGGAACTGTTCTTTCACACTTGCAATTACACAGACCTTACTACCCCACCCCACACCCACACCATTTGCAGGTTTCAAACCCCTACCTAACTATGTTATGACACTTGAGAGAGACGCATTAGTGAAGTGTGCTATTCGGATTACTGGGAGGTTTCCCTTCTCCAGCTGTACTTATAGGGTGCTGACATCATCAGTGTTTGGAAAGGGTAATGTGCATCATGTAGTGTGTTCTCCTGATTGCCAAAAAGCACATGTCGTTTAGACAGAATTGCACACACACAAACTCCACTCATCCAAACGCACACACTTGCAGGATTCAAACCCCTACCTAGCTATGCTATGACACTTGAGAGATACGCATTAGCAGAGCGTGCTATTCGCATTACTATGGGGTTTATCTTCTCCTGCTGTACTTATAGGGTGCTCACATCATCAGTGTTTAGAAAGGGGAATGTGCATCCCGTAGAGTGTTTTCCCAGTTGCCAAAAGGGACATTTCCCTCACACAGACTTGCACACACACTAACCCCCCCTCCACACACACACTGGGCATTTGCAGGATTCAAACCCCTACCTAACTATGTTATGACACTCCAGATAGATGCATTAGAGGAGCACGCTATTCGCATTACTGGGAGGTTTCCCTTCTCCTGCTGTACTTATAGGGTGCTGACCTCATCAGTGTTTATAAAGGGGAATGTGCATCCTGTAGAGTGTTTTCCCAGTTGCCAAAAGGGAATTTCCCTCACACAGACATGCACACACACACACACACACACACACACACACACACACACACACACACACACACACACACACACACACACACACACTGAGCATTTGCATGGTTCAAACTCCTACCTAACTATATTATGACACTTGAGGGAGACGCATTAGCAGAGCATGCTATCCGAATTACTGGGCATCTGTTCTGCACCTGCAGTATTTATAGGGTGCTGACATCTTTATTTCTACAGAAGTATGTACATCTAGTACTACCTGTCAGGTGGGGAATAGCATATATATGTATTTGCAGCCACCTACTTCAGGGTCAGATATACACATCGCACTGGCAGGTTATGTTCTATACCATGCTTCGTGACCACAGGACCTGTAACACACAACACAACCAGTCCAGAACACCCCTCCCACATCCAGGACACACACTTTGCTTCCCTGGGAACAGTGCCGGGATATGCAGGTCTTCACATACACCATTCCAGTTGTTAACATCAGGTACAGGCATATTGTGTGTGGGAACTACTCAGGCCTCTACAACATTACCCTACAGCCACTACAATTTGTGGGCCCATGTGCTATGGCAGAACCACTCACCACAGCCACATGGGGGAATACATATTGCACCTGTCCATCTGCAACATGGGTACTCACTGTTCCACACCAGAGGTAGACCACCATTGTTGATATCTGAACATACCCACCTTTCCCTGGATATCCATATCCCATCCCCACCCCCAGGCAAGGTTGTCACTGCAAACAAACTGTATTTAGCACAAGCAGACTCTACACTTGTGAAGACTGGGGTGGAAGACTTCAAAGAACCCATGCTGGGGGACTATACTGGCCACTCTGCATAATCCTTGACAATTGCATTCTATGAGCATGTGTAAGGTTTGCATTGATCATGCTATCCCACATATACCCATGACTGCTCCACAACAGGACACCTGTCAGGTGTACACCAGCCATATATGAGCTGTCCAACACACAGAGTGAGCTAATACATTGCAGAGCTGTAGCCCACAGAGGGAGGACATCTCTGAACAGTACCGGCACGACACTTCAATCCCACATAATCATCACAACACAGTGTTGACAGTGAAATTGTCCAGACAATGCAGATAGGGCTCCCCTCAGTCTGTTATTGATGCCCACTTACTGTTAGAGGTCCTCAGCAACCCTCTTCCAGCACACACCAACAACATGGATGTGGCTTAGCACATTCAAACCCTGGTATCTCCACTGTGTCCCTGCTTGACAGAGTCACAGCACACTAGCCTCACACGATGCCTTATGTGACCTACTTTACAGTGGCACAGTAGCCTACTGTACTGGGGATGCAGATGCCAAGCACATTCTGGCTAAGCTGTCATTCCCTAGGGCAAACAGCCTAGTATTGACCTCTACACCCATATGTTTAATTGTCAGATGCACAATATTTGTTGCTGATAGACTGTTTGCAGGTCTTATTGCCATAGCATTCCCTGTTTCTATGAACAACTTGTGTATCTGTGGAAGATGTTTGAATATGAGGGGATCCACTATATCACTTATGTCTCTGTAGTCATTTACTGTGTGCACTGGGCAGATTGCTGTGATGTGGTTGGTTCCTGGAATGACACGTACAAATACCAGATATGTGTGGCCAACTGCTAAATGGAGATATGGCCTAAGTGTGTGAGCATGCCCAGTACAGCCTTTCCATGGCATGTTGTCTGACATATGCCTCATTTATCAAAGTGTGCGAGCATGCCCAGTGTGAGCTTTCCATATGTTGAACTCTGCAGTGCACCACATATTTGGGTGAGTGTGAACTTCAACAATATCTCACGTTTATGGTTGTGTGTTGGGTGTCATGTTGTGTACTTACTGGCCAACTGCTTCGTGTCTGAACACAACAGGGATTATACTGTGCCTGCATGGATTGCATGGGATACTTTGCATACAGTTGTCAATATCCTTTCATAATGACCTAACACTGTAGTATCGTATAGTGTACTGGTTCAGTACTTTCACTGTGGTGGACAGTATCCTGGGCTTTAGTCCTATCACTGCTTTAAATCTTCATAGTGAGCACACCAGACTGTGTACGGGCCAGTTGTGCACATATTACCGTGTTGCATTATGTTCAGATATGGACTACCTATACCAGGCTTGTCCAACATTGGTAGTGTATTCCACAACATAGGTGGACATTGGCAAACACTAGCGATGTGCCCTAGTTCATTTCTAATGCTAGTCAGAGAGTGTGTTTGTCCTTCAACACACATTGTAACTGGAGTTTGCCATGACATATGCCATGGTTAGTATACTGTGCCTCCATCTACCTGTGACATAACAGTGATACCCAGGGTAAACCTACCAGCTCCCATCCACTCATCAAGATTCCTCTTGAGGAGTGTCGATGGGTGACTCTCTGGCTAACCTGTACTGGGAGTTTACTCAAGAGTGGGGGTGGCTTCTGTGTTATGGATCATTCAGTACAGCTTGTCCTATGTATGTCAGTGCTGGGGTTCAGGTCTCTCATGTGCATAGCTCACTGCCATTCAGATTGTACAAGGTGCAGCATGTTCATTGATTCCAGCTTGGACATGGCTTTATACATCAGGCACAGCTTGCCTCTGGGTGGGCAGTATGGCAGTGTGTGGAGCTGCAGTTTGTTTAATCAGGCAGCACATGGCATCTGTTCAAGCTCTTTGCTACTCCTGGTGAGGTACTGTTGTGGACTTTACAGTTGATGGAGGTGTCTGCTGAGGTACATCCCACAGGGGCTATTGTAGTCAACTGTAACGCTGATGAAGGATGACTGCAGAGCCACAGTGACCTCCCCTTATCTAGATCTGACAACCTTCATGATTAGGTGGGTATATGGTATGTTTCTGTGAACACTACAGCCACATGTTTGTCCAATGCAGGATATCTATCACCTTGTGTCCCCAGGTCTCTCATTACATGTTAGGTACGTAATGGGTTAACACCTGTGTGGTAATTGGTGGGCACTTACTGTATGTCCACAGTGGTTGACTATACACATTTCTGCAATTAGCTTGCTGACATGGCTATGGCACCAGTTGTCTGTTTCTATGTGGCCCTTTTGTGGGATGCTTGTGTCAGCTGGGGGTCAAATATGGTGGGCAGTTTGTACTCCTCTGCATACATGTTCAGTCACAGTCCTTCCATGTTGGTCTGTACCTATGGGACATATATACGGAACAAGGGAGGTCCCAGGACCAAGCCTTGTGGGATGGCACTTATATCTGGTTTGTAGTCTGACATGGATGCAGCATGTCTGACCATGTCAGTTCTGTCCTTGGTCTGGTTTGCAACCCCTCTACTGACATAGGGGTTTATATTTAAGCTGGTGAACATATCCATACTGAACACGTAGGGTATTGTATGGAAGCATTTGTGCAGTCCAGCTACGCTGTGTGGACCACATTGCCCTCATCAATGACCTTAATGACTGTTTCAACTTGGTCAAACATGTTTAGGGGCAGGATCTGCACTTACGACAGCCACACTGGGTAGGGTCCAGTGTCAGTAGGTCCCCGATAGCTTTATGTCTGTGGTACATGCTGATCCTTTCCATAGCTGTGCAGACCAAGCTTGTCAGGATCCTGGGGTGGTAGTTTGCAGTATCCATTCAGGCAATACCTTTGTTGAGAAGGACCACTGTTGTTGTACACTGCTCTTTGGGTACATATCCTGTGGTAAGGCTGACATTGAGCAGTAGTGTGATTTGGCATTCCATTCTTCTTGGAGTCCATGTTGGACTCAGCCCAGGACACCATCTCATACCTTTGCTGCTGTGTGTTTTGCTTTGTAGATGCTGGCTGTTACCTCAGCATCTGCAATGTCAGGGGGCCAGCAGTCTGCTGGGATAGATATTTTGCATTCTGGGGGGGGGGGTTTGCACTGCACCTGTCAGGTTGTATGTTAGCAATATGTGTGTGTGCTTGGTATGTTGTTTGTAATATTTGTGTGATTCGGACATATCTGTGAATTCCCAACATGGTTTCTACCATCAGTTGAGTAAGCCTTGTGATTATCCTTAGTGTCCTGTACAATTTGTATTTTCATAAGTTCATAGGTTCATACTAGGCTATTCACCCTAGGGCATTTGTAAGCCTAGCCAGAGTGTGTGTGTCTTTCGCCACCCCTTGCTATGTGAATAGTATGGCCATTTATCATTTACGTTACTGTGCCTCTGTCTGGACGTGACACAGTGAAGACCCCCAGTGTACATCTACGATCATCCATCCACTTGGCAATATTCCTGTTGAGGGGTGCCAGTGAGGGGCTCTGCCTAACATGGAGTGGGATCCTGTTTCATGGTGTGGGGAGCCTCTGGGTTATGTATCTGTCCCTCCAGCACATCCTATTTCATTATGTGTTGAGGTTGAAGTCTGTCACTCTCACAGCTCCAATGGCTTTGATTTTCCTGGGGTGGAGCATGTCCATTACTCCTGTGTTGGACATGGCCTTGTACAACAGACATACAATGCCTCTGTGTAGGCAGTATGTGACTGCATTCAGCTGGGGTGTCTACAGCCAGGCAGCATATGACATATATTTGAGACCCTTTATCCTCTTGGTGAGATACCTTTGAGGTCTTCATAACCGCTGCAGGTGTCAGGTAAGGTACATCCCATATGAGTCATTGTACTAGATTATGGGTCTGATAAGAGAACAGTACAGGGGCACAATGACCTCTGTTGATGTAGATGTGAATCCTTTCATGATACGGTGTCCAATATAGACAGTCTTCCTAGCCACATTGGCAATGTGAGTATCACATAACAGGTTACTGTCCACTTGTGTCCCTAGGTCCCTGATTACTCCTTGCATACATAATGGTTTACCACCTATGTGGTAATTTGTGAGTACCTTGTTTGGTATTTGGTGGGACATTCATACTGTCCAGTGTCTTCAGGACATCTGGGTGGGGTTCCTGTGTGTGAGAGTGTGGTCTGTAGCATGCTACAGACTGTACAGCAGTTTTGACTACAGTTAGGTGCACATGGGTGTTCTCCGCTGCTTCATGCATTGTCAGTTACCTGGACGTATGGGTGTCTGTGCTGCATATGGATACTCCCCCTCCTTTGCTGTTTTGGTCCAGGTTTTGGGGCCATAACGCATGATATGAGGTATAACCTGGTAGTGCTGGTGTGCTGTCAGTAGGCTTGCAGCAGGTTTCTGTCACTGCACAGACATCGATGTTCTCCATACTGGGAAGGGCCTCAGGAATATGCATATTGCAGTTTACACATCTGGCATTGGTCAGCATTACCCTTATGTTTCTTACCACTTATGTTTTTTAGGGTGGTGGGTTAGTCTTTTCAGCCTTGCCTATGTACGGCTCTATGGAGGTGGCAAAAGCCTTATCCAATATCCAGACGCCCAGGGGTAACAGGTGCAAGCCATCCCTGGAACAGCAGCATGGCTTGTCATGCATGACATCTCAAGCAGACAGACATTAGATCCTCTTGGACTGACAGCTGTAATTGTGCCACCTGTTAAAGCTGATCATTCTGTGTTTGTACTGTGGCATCATTCTTGGTGAGGGTAGGATGCTGCAAATGGCCAGTGTCATACCGGCCCGGAGTACATACTCAGAGAGCTCATCCATGTCTCTTTTCATGTAGTCCAGGGAGGTACATCTCAGGTCATTCACACCAGCATAGACAATGACTGCATCATATTTCTACTTGCTTTGGGGTGACCTGCGTACTTGTGTTATGTAGTGTATTGTAGCAGCCTACAGGCAGCTTACTGTACCCTTTCCTGTGTTCAGTCTGGTGAGTGGGACAGCAGTGTGTCTGCCTATAGAGACACCTATTACAATGGTATCAGGCATGTTGTTTCTCCTTCTGGCCTGTGACTGTTTGGCACACCAGCTTTGTGTACTATGTGTTGCATGTGCTATGTTTGGAGGTTGTGGTTGCTTGGGGGTCTGCTTTGGAGGCCTCTGTTGGTGTGGTGTGTTTGTAATTAGGGCCTCCGGGAATGTTTTTCTGTGTTTATGTGTTTGGTTTACAGTTGTGATAGGTCTATGTGGGACTGGGTTTGTGGTGTGTGTGGTTACCTTCTCCTCCTGACTAGTTTTAACAGTACTGAGTTGGGGGAGCTCAGCCTCCGGTTTGGATAAATGGTTGCATCTCTCACATATATTTGTATTTACTGGGGGGAGTAGAGGGTTGTCTGTGTACTTGGGGCAGGTGTAACATTGCCTCAGGATTCACAGATTCTACTTGTTGTAGCTGGCCTTAGTGGATTGTATGTGTGGACATATTTTATTGCCATACTACTGATCAGTGATTACTTCCCTTTTTATGTTTGCTCTATCATGTAGTAGCTTCCTCATTCTCTTGCATGGTTTGGTAATGGCTGGAGTCCAGCATGCCAGATGCCTGCGTGTATGGCATTGTGTCTTGTTGTTATTTGTGATTGCATAATCCAAGCATTCCTGGCTGTGTTCATGGAATG
This sequence comes from Protopterus annectens, assembly GCF_019279795.1. Taxonomy (NCBI): domain Eukaryota; kingdom Metazoa; phylum Chordata; order Ceratodontiformes; family Protopteridae; genus Protopterus; species Protopterus annectens. The sequence continues at coordinate 458,660,971 of NC_056741.1, read as the reverse complement.
CCTGTATAACAGGTTCTGCAGTGTGTCCCATATTTTGCACCTGCACAGGGCCTTTAATGGATTCCACATCAGTTTGGAGGGGTGCAACTTATACTTTACACATGTTTTTCACTGTGGTTTTCTGGCCAGGGACTGTGGTCAGGATGTGTATATCCGGTGTGATTACTCTATGGACTGGTCTTACCAGTGAGGGATACACTTCTCATCTTGCCATTCAGTACCCATGTTGCTGATTATCACATCCAGTATGCTTACCCTTCTTGTGGGAGTGGTACGTTGTTCCTGGGCATTTTGGTTTATGGATTCTAGGAACTTTTCTCCTACAGTGTTGGTGCTAGTATAATGCTCCCAGTGTATGTCTGGGTATTTTCAGTCAACTAATATAATGTGGTTTGGGGGGCTTGATATATTCATGTATTCCAACATAGGCCAGGTGCAGTTCCTGGTGTTAGGACGGTACTCTGTAGCAGGCTATATACTGGGAGGCGGTTTTAGCCACTGGTACTTGACCATGGCTAGTCCATGCTGCTTCTTGTTGTGGTACCAACATGGGGGTGTGGTTATCCTTGACAATTATTGCTAGTCACCCTCCTTTTGTAGCTTGTGTGTGTTTACACTGCACGCATCTTGCTGTTTAGACTTCTGGCATTGGGTAGCATTACATCTAGGTTCTTATCCCTTGTGGTACCTATGAAGGTGGGTTTGTGTTTTGAGAATTACCTATTCAGGGCACGCTGTGGGTACTGACAGCCTTTGCCAGTATCCATGAGGCCTGGACTGATAGGTGCATACCACCCCTAGCAGGTGGTGCATCATGTCATGCTCAGCATGTCATCCCAGGCTGGAACACATTGGCTCCCCTTTGACTAACTGCATTACTTCAGCCAATTATTGCAATTGATCATCCCATCGTCATACTGTGGCTTCATGCTTGGTGAGGGTGGATGTTAGTCAGGGTCCTCAAGTGTGCATATAGTACATGGTGTTACATTACTTAACACATGGCATTCATACCTCAGGTGGTGCTGCAGGGCTGCCTCTGTCGGATGCACATATTACACTCCCTGTACATGTTTGAGAGCAGGTCATGTCATTTTAGGCATCCCTGTTATTATTTGAGTGAGTCAGAGAGGGGTATCATTCCCAGGGTTCCTACTGAGCCAGTGTATGTGCTATGCATTGCCTCTTTGCCAAGGCCAGGGCATACTGGGCATGCCTCCTTCTGCCTACTGGGGCAGGCTCATGTTGTTCCTTTTCTGAGTCACGCTCTGCCTGTGATGGCCTTGGCAATGGTGGGGGGCTGTTTGGCCCCGGCCCTATGCTGGTCCTGCTGCAGCTGTTTTCACAAGATCATATTATGTAGCATAGCACATACCATGACAATTTGGGTACATGTGGTTGGTGAGTACTGCAAGGCTCCACCAGATGTGTCCAGACACCGGAACTGTGACTTGAGCAGCCCAAACACACGCTCTATTACATTACGTGTTTGTGCGTGTGCCTCATTACTCATTATGGCGTTCCTGTTCAGGTGTGTGTGCATTTCTGATGGGTGTCATCAGCCATGGCTCCATTGCATAACCTGCATCCCCCACTAGGTGTCCGTGTGGGATGTCCCCATTGGCAAATGTCTGGTACAGCTGCATCAAATGCCAGATGTGGAAATCATGGTAGCTCCCAGGGCAGCCAGCACACAAATTCATTATTATGCCCTGGGCATCACACACAACCTGGCAGTTGATGGAGGGGAAGCCCTTGTGGTTAATGCAGGCACTACCCCGCTCACCGGCTGGTGATTTGATGCATATGTGCGTGCAGTCTATTGCACCCACTACCTCAGGGTATTCCGCTATTTGCTGGAAGAGATGCATATTGCTGGCCAATACCTCATGGGCATTGGGGAAATATACATGATCACTGACATGTGCTGACATGGCATCCAGGAACTGGTGCAGTACCCTGGAGGCTGATGCCTGTGATATCCCCATCATATCACCAGTTGGTCTCTGGAAGGTACCTGTTGCTAGTATTCTTAGGCCAACACATACCTTGGTTTCCACTGGGATGGGTTCCCCTCTGTTGGTTCTGTGTGAGACGTGGCCTGCACAGCTCGACAATTTGCTGCAGGAGGTCTCTGTCCACTCTATAGCGCTCTACTATCTCCAGCTCATGTAACCCATGGTAGGTGACCCTGGGCCTGTACACTCTTCTCCGTCTCCTCACTGTGGGTTGTCTGGCACCATCTGCATTGTCACCACCCTCAGCAAGTCGCCTATGTCTCATTATGACAGCTATGGCAGGCACTAGCATTTCTGCTCTGAGTTCAGCTTTTTCAGTTTTCACTTCTAATAGCTTACTCCTGTCTTGCAGTGTCTCTTGAGAGATACATCCTGCACTGCTGTTTGCAGAGTTTTAAATGCTTGGCTGAGCTACTATTCTGCCTGTGTAATTGCCTGCTTCTAATTGTTTTCAACTGCTAGCTCCAGCAGTATTCCCTGCTAGCTTCCTACTAATTCTGTTGCTTCCTTTTTCCTTTATGTTTCCTCAAGGGGGAGCAATGTGCATACCAGCATAAACACACTCACAGTGGCTTACACGCACGGACACATGCTTACACGGTTCAGAATCTGCTTATTCGGGTTAAAACGCGTGCACACCAGCGCAAACAGTGTTACAACTCTGCCAACAGGCTCCCACATGCTCAGTCTGCCCTACACGCGCGCACACTAGTGCAAACAGTCTTACAAGTCTACCAACACGCTCCCACATGCTCAGTCTGCCTTACACGTGTGCACACTGTCCTACCCGCGCCTCATGGCGCGCACACGTGCGCAAGAAACTTTGGTATAAGTAACAGTGTACACCTTCCATTTCTTGACTTTCCCATGCTTATCTTGTGGCACTTCTCTTTCCATGATCTGTGTCTGTCATCTGTCATGTAACACTGACCTCCAATGAACTGCATTTCTTTCTACCATTCCCCCCTGTGATGTCACCTATCTTCTACTCTATTCCTCCCCCTTATGTATCTCTTACACTACTCAGAATGTGCTCATTTTGCTATGTGACAGTGGGATTCAGTATCCTAACCCTCATTTACATCAGATTGCCTACTAATGCTTAGTTACATGTGTTAGACTCAGCTTCCCCCCTTAGCAACTACTAAACGGTGGCCATGTTGTTTTTGGTCTGCTGGTCCCTGCATTGTAATTCCATGTATTGCATAAAACCCACATTTGTGGGTTTATAACCTTCATTTTTATGTTTTATACAGCGCAGCCCATTTGCGTGGGGCTGCGCTGCGTTTAAACATCGGCGATCGCCGAAAAAAAATTATATTTTTTAATATTTGCATCGGGGTACCTTGCCAATGGCCACATATTCGGCCATTGGCATGCTGCCTGACACATATGCACCCTTTATTTGGAGCTGACATGGCTCCATTGTGATTTTTGCAGAAACGTACTCAGTTGTCAACTGAGTACATTTCTGCAGCTAAAACGGCTCTTACACGGGCTGCTTTCTGTTTCGTGGATCGCTACTCTACCTCATTTGCATGCCTTTCGGCTGCAAGTGAGGTATTTAGCATATCCACGCCCAGTCCGTGTAAGAGACGTTTTAGCTGGTCTCTTACATGGAGTTTCGGGCTGTTCCTGGATTGCAAGGCTTGCATGGAGTGTTACACGTCTCTTACACTCCGTGCAAGCTTTCGTGAATCCTGCCCAACGTTAATGGCAAGTTTCATAAAAGTTATAAATCTGGTTAGACTAAGTGAATGTTTGAGATGCATGTGTGTGCATATGTGTCTGAAAGCCTGGCAATACCGAGTCAGAGCACCATGGTGTATAAGATGTAAGACGAGGACATTTTGCTTTCATTTGTAAAACAAAGTTATTTAAAGATGTTCCTCTGAAAAAAATGAATGAAATTAAAATTAACGTGCAGAAAGTATTTTCCTGAGTTTAGTTACAACTGTGTCAGAATTTGAAGCAGACTGGTAACTTAAAATTCATCTTTATTGAACAGTTGTGAGTTTCAAAAGTGACACAGAGGCAAATATTACTATGATATGATGTGTTACACAGAGAAGTTTTTTAAACCATCTGCAGCTGCATGAAGAAGAGACTGAAGTTCATAACCCCGAAGACAAACTTGAGTGCATTGTTAAATCTCTAGCCATGTGTAATGGAAATAGCATGTCTGCCTTTTTAGTATGTGCTGAATGATCCAAATATAATCTGCTCAGCACAGATGTGGCACATGAGGTCTGCTCACTTGCTAGTGTGAATGAAGGCAGTGCAGCTGTGTTTTGCGAAGCTGGTCTATTTGTTCGTGAACCAGTAAAGATTAGACTAAAACAAAACACTTTTCCATATGCCTTAACCATACACACAGAGAGTACCATATTCTATACTGTCCAAAGTAAGAGGCCGAACTCAAACAAATGCAAAGCCTTGACATTTAAAAAGACTGAGTGGTGGGCACCCATGGCCCCAGTGATTAAAAATAGTGTTCAATAGACAACATGTTAATTTAAAAAGTTCAGGGCTGCAGCTGTGGGAAAAGTTTCATTATGATAGAAGAGACAGTAGCCACGTTAGTTAATGCAAAATATTGTCTACACTAGATGCTTCTAGCACATTCCAACAAATAAATTTAGACAAAGAGATTCAAAAGGTGGCAACCATCTTTACCCCCCATAGGAATGCTCTGTTTTAAAAGGCTTCCATTTTAGTATAACCTCAGCACCTGAAATCTGTCAATGCAAGATGACTGATTTACTTGAGGATCTGGATGGTATTGTTGTTGTTGTTGTTATGAATGACATCCTAGTATTTGCTTCAGACAGAGGAAACACATGATCCAAGCTTAGAGGCAGTGCTGCAGGTAATCACAAGTTCTGGTCTAAAAGTAAATTAAGACAAATGCTACTTTGGTAAAACAGAGCTCAGTGCTTTGGGTTACCACATAAGTATCAGTGGAATAAAACCAGATGCAAGCAACATCTGAGTAATAATTGAGTTATAAGCTCCACCTTGGGTAACCAAGATGACACAAATCCTAGGCATAATTAACTATTTAGGCAAGTTTGTACCAGATTTTTCCATAATGCTGCATCTGTTAACAGTCTTGTTAAAGAAAAATATGCCAAGGTCTTAGAGACATGTTCAACCCCAAGCATTTAGCAAAGTTAAAGAACTGCTTACAATAGCTCCAGTGCTAGCATACTATGATGTCAATAAATATACAATATTAAGTGCCAGTGGTATTAGCTATGGTCTAGATGCAGCTTTACTCCAAATGGACAACCACATGTTATGTCATGTTACCTATTATTCCAGAGTGTCAAGAGATGCACAACAGAGATATTTGTAAATCAAAAAGAAGTGACTTCCAAAAATGTGGACCTGCAAGAAATTCTCCATAAATCTTTTACAGCTCAAGACTTCCCAAGTCCAGACTGACTATAAAGAACTAATTTCATTAATCAGTTCATATGACTTGGATAAAGTGCCTCCAAGGTGCCAGAAACTGCTAATGAAACTCAGAAGGCTTAATGCCAATGCAATTCAGGTGCTAGGGAAAGAACCAGCTGTTGCAGATCTGTTTTTCTTTTTGGCCCCCGTGGGAGATGATTTCCACTGGCTTGGCACTCAATGCCCATATCCAGGCTGACTCTACCAAGCATGTCTCCTACTCCTGTACGTACTCCAGTATCACTGAGTTTGACTGTGAATCTTAAGGGTGTTCTGGCGGCTCAGCCATCTCAGCTTCCATCCTGTAAGGAGTTTCTTTTAGATGTTCTACCCACTCCTTGCTTTGTGTTCCACACTCATTGATTCATCCAAGGGAAACTCCTCCCATTGGATCAAGCCTCCACTAAGGCAGCATCATTAATAAATACCCTCCCACCCAGAACAGGTATGCCTATCCCTTCCTACTGCTCTGTCAGTCATATGAGTTAATAATCGAACCTGGGTCGACTGGGCAGTAGTTAGATCTTTATCCCTATAAACACTGACATGACTGAGTTTTCGCAAAGGTGTTATTCATAAATCTTATATGTGACTAACCATTGTAAGATGTAGAAAAAGACATTGCCACCTATATGTATGCATTGCCAACTCAAAGCCTTGCCCTTTTTCCCAGAGGTGACCTCTTAGAGTTTCAACAGATCCTATTCCGTCAGACCTATTACACATTGACAAGTTCAATTGTATCATAAGCACCCACTCAAGAGATGTCAATTGCTTTTGAAAAACACATAGAATATATAGGAGGGATAGGTTTGTATCACAGAGAGTACCAGTTCTATAGAACATTTGTCCACTCCTCATAAAGCAATGTATTTATCTTACTCTATTCAAATGTAATTTCGATGAATGGATAGGTGACCACAGATTTAGCCTCTGTTTAGCATCCCTGTCACTCATGCAGCGAGGTAATATGTAAATGTCCAAACAAATTCTTGTATGGCCCATTCCTAGATTATTTATACACTTATCCACTTATTTAACCCTTATCCACTAAACAACATCTTCATTAAAACTACCTCAGATTAACAATATATAATTTCACTACTGATATTTATTCTCAGATGCATTCTCCTCTCTTTCTTGTCATCTTTTCTTCTATATTACTATTTCTCCCCCTAGAGTAAGCAGAAGAGTTCTGCCTTCTTATGTGCTTGATCCAAATGTAAATATGTTAATACCTCCTCATAGATAATATGTTTAGTATTTTTGTTACAATTTCTATTTTACCTGTACTATACTATCCTATCTGTATATTTCTACAATTGTTATAGCTTATGGTTCTAATCATATCTTGTAAGCTATTATATTTAATAATTGTATGTCAAAACCATTATGTCTTTGCAATCATCTTATGTTTGTATCTTACCAAATGTGTTGGAGCTTTTTTCCCTGGACCCCCACTGAAAATGGACAGGTCCAGTCAGACCTTCCCGGTAAACAAATGTAAAATAAATAAAAAAGAAATAAATAAATTTGTATGCAAAAATATAAGGGCTAAAAACTACCATGGGAATGTAATTCTAGGCTTCTTAAGATCCTCAAAGATCAATAGCCTAGTAAGTGGCTATGAACTATGAACCTACATGCAAAGTATAATGACAAGACCTGCAACTACTAAAAGGCTAGAGTAGGCTAAACAGGCAACCAGAGCTGATGAAGAGTTGTAGGTTGTCGTCCAACAAGAGTGTAATGGGTGGTCAAATCACTGGACACAAACCAAACATCTTACAAATAAGTAAACCAAACATCTTACAAATAGGTAGTACGCATCACAATGGCTTGCTACCATATCATGCCAGAATCATAATACCCCTAACTCAACAAGCAGAAGTGATACATCAAATACAAAAAAAGTAATCTAGGTCTCATCAAATGCTGAGAAATAGCCAAAATGTCAAATTGGTGGTCAAACATCAGCCAAGACATTCTCAGTCTTGTGTCTAAGTATCAGAATTGCATAAACCATTCATTGCAAAGATGTGAGCAATTAATACCAACACCATTATCACAGGGTCATAAGCAAAAGCTAGCTGCTAACTTGTGTGAATTTGAAGGCAAAATTGTTGACTAGTATACACACAACATAAATAATCCATGTACTGACCACTACTAGCTAACAAATAATCACCATATTCAAAACTATGTTCCTAATGTTTAGTCTACCTTTAGAACTGATACGGGAAAATGGTACACAGATTATGTCCAGGGAGTTTTAATAGTTTGTTGCTGATTACTGTTTCATCTATATTATGTCAAGCTCTCATTATATGCAATCAAATGGTGAAGCAGAGACAGCAGTAGATATAGCCACAAAGATACCAAAACAGACAAATCCTCACATGGCATACAAAACCATATGTTGCTATTTCAAGAGTACCACTGGAGTAAGTCATCACAGCTAATGCTTAAAAGGCAAATGCGAACTGTCAATAGGGGCCTAGACACTTATAAATTTACACAGACTGCAGAGAGGAAAATTCTGAGCATATCTAAATAATCCTGTCTTGGTTTGTGATTTGTTCTGGAGTTGACTGCTTCACTGCTGGTTGTGAGAAAGGGATAAGTTTTAGACAGGCAAGCTCTAGCCATCCTAAGGGCCTAAACAGCTATAAATTTACACAGACTGCAGAGAGGAAAATTTTGAGCATATCTAAACAATCCTGTTTTGGTTTGTGATTTGTTGTGGAGTTGACTGCATTAACAGACTCAGCACAGCTCCTCGTGGTGTCCTGCAGAGTTCTACAAGCAGCAGAGAGTGAAAGAGAGACTTTAAAAGATTTAAGTATTTTTTTCTACCTTCCTACCTGCAACTGTATACTCTCACCAAAATGCGAGTTTTCTAACTATCTGAGATCTGTAAAGCATTGTTTTTCTGCATTTTTTGTGTTTGCACTTTTAAAAGTTGTATTTCGCCTTGTTTAATTGTTGTATGCTACACACTCAAGTGTGCTAGCCGATTTAAAGCATTTACAGTGTCCTTGTGCCTAGATTCTGTTGTTCAGAAAAAAAGAAAAAAAACAAAAAAATATCCTTGTTTCCCACCTTTTCTGAACTAGAATAGTCTAGTTTTCAGGTCTTGCTGAATTATAGGCTTGTTATAGTTCCTGTGTTGCCCATATCCTTACTTGGATAGGAGGAAGTTTCTCTGTTCACTAGTGAGAGTGGGGAGCTTTGAGCAGCCTATCTGTCCCTGGAGGAGTGGTTTCAGCCCAGTAACTAGTAGCTTATTGGCCGTTTTGGGCCATTTCCTATCTATTTCAAACTCCCTGCCTTAAAACCCGCTTTAGCTCCACAAATTCTGCTCTTCAATTTTTCCCTTAGAACTAGTCAAACTCGCAAAATAAGCACTCAACCTTCATTCTACAGCCCAGCACTTGCTCAAATTTCTCAGTAAGCACTAACAAAGTTTAGCACTACACCCCCCTTATAATATCCAGAAGTACAAGGCTCCCTATTCGTCCATTCCAAACAATCAATAAATCTGTTCAATTTGTCCATTCCAGACAATCAATAAATCAGTTCTTGAAACCAGTGAGACATGTCCAAAATGCAGTTTCAGGTATACTCTCCAGTCCAGCTGGTGAATCTGGGAATCTTGAGACAATGTTACAATTGCCTTATGTACACAGACAACCCTCTCCTCCTTCCAACAAACACAAATATATGTGAGAAATGCAACTATACAGCCAAATTGGAGGCCAGGCTCTCTCAACCCAAGACTGGCACAGTCAGTCAGGAGGTGAAGGAAACCACTCGCACCACACAGCCAGTCTCACATAGACAAATCGCACCAGTAAACAAGACACATAAACTCACAAAAACATACATGGAGGCTCTAAATAAAAATCTTCCAAAGCAACAGAGACCTCCAAAGCAGACATCCAAACAACCACTACCCCACAATAACTTTCACGTATCACATACGTCACAAAGTCAGTGTGCCACGCAGTCGCAGCCCCCAAGGCTAAATAACACCACACCTAATACACTAGTAGTTGGAGACTCTATTGTCAGGCACACTGACATCCCACTCACTAGACTGAACAAGGAGAAGGTCACTGTAAGCTGTCTGTCGGGTGCCAGGATCTGCCACATAACACAAGCACTCAGGTCACTCCACAGTAGGTACAAATATGACTCTATCATTGTCCATGTTGGTGTGAATGACCTGAGATGCACCTCCCTGGACTTCATGAAAAGAGACATAGAGGAGCTCTCTGATCATGTAGCCCAGGCCGGTATGACCCTGACCCTGAGTAGCATCTTGCCCTCACCAAGAATGATGCCACAGTATAAAGACAAAATGATCAATTTTAACAATTGGCTAAGCTATTGGTGTCATTCAAAGGGGATCCAGTCTCTGTCAGCCTGGTATGACATGCTCAACAAGCCACGTTGATTTGCCAGGGACTGCTGTCATCCTTAGGCTTTCGAATACGGGCTAAGGCTTTTGCCACCACCATAGTGCCTTGTTTAGGCACGGCACAAAAGACAAACCCACCTCCATAGACAATACCAGAAACAAAAAACTGAGGGTAATGCTACTCAACGCCAGAAGTCTAAACCTCAAGATGCACCCACTCGAGGCACTCCTCAGTATGGAGAAAATCGATATCTGTGCAGTAACAGAAACCTGGTTCAAGGCCCCAGAGAGCACCCCAGCATTACCAGGATTCAACTCATACCATTCTTTTTGGCCCCAGAACTCGGACCGAAATACTAAAGGTGAGGAAGTATCCATCCTCATCAAGGATACCCACACCTCCAGGTTAGTGGCACTGATGAGGCAGCGGAGACCATCCATGTGCAACTAACAGTAGGTAAAACTGCTTTTCAGTTTGTAGCCTGCTACAAATCACCCACCCTGTCTCAAGACCACCACTCGGCATTCCTGAGAACATTGGAAAATATGAAGGTCTCACCAAACACCATGATATTGGGGGATTTCAACTAACCAAACATTGACTGGGAAAACTACTCAAGTCCCAACTCTTTTGCCCAATGGTTCCTGGAGTTCATAAACTCAAATGCCTTGGAACAATTGGTCACCACTCCCACAAGAGGGGACAACATATTGGACTTGGTCATCACCAACATGGGGGCTAAATGTTCCACACCAGAGGTAAACCCCTAGCTGGTAAGACCAGACCATAAACTAATCACAATGGACATCCACATCCCGACCCCACCCCCAACCAAGGAAACCACTGTGAAAAATTTCTCAAAAACAAACTTCACACTTCTCAAGACCGAGGTGGAAAGTTTCAAAGGCCCTGGGCAAATGTAAAATGCTACCCAAACCCCAGAATCCTTTACAATTGCACTCTATGAGCACCTACAGGAATGCATGGATTGTGCCATCCCAAGTAAAACCAAGACTCACTCCTCCAAAAACAGGAGACCAGTCTGGTGGACCCTGGCCATAAATAAGCTATACAACAGAAGGAAGAAACTATTACATGAAAGGGCAAAAGCCCAAAACGGGAAGGCATCCCTGATCAGTACTAGCAAGAAACTTCGATCCCTCATAAAATCATCAAAGGCTAGCTTTGAAAGAAAAATCGCCAAAGACTCTAAAGATAATCACAAGGCGTTCTTTAGCTACATCAAGAACCTGGGTGGCAACTCTCAGATATGCTCTGAGCTGGTGCAAAATGGCACAAAATACACTGAACCCACTGACATTGCCAACATCCTGGCGGACAGGTTCAGTGCAAACTTTACCCCCCCTTCCCCCCAAAAGAGTCAGTGTCTATCCCAAAAGAATGCAATCCCCCAGACATCACAGACACACAGGTGAAAGCAGCCCTCTCCAAAGTAAAAAACACAGCATCAATGGGACCGGATGGCATCCCGGGCTGCGTCTTACACGAGCTCCAAAATGAACTAAGCCCTCATATAAATTCACTGTTCCAACTCAACCTTACCACAGGTTATATACCCAAAGAATGGTGTACAGCAACAGTGATCCCGCTTCACAAAGGTGGCGCCACAAAGGATCCTGGGAGCTATCACCCTATAAGCCTGACTAGCCTGGTCTGCAAGGCTATGGAGCACATCATCATGGATCTCATAAACAAAGACATTGGGAACCTCCAAACACTGGACCCTAGCCAATTTGGCTTTGTTAAAGGCAATTCTTGCCTCTAAAACCTAGTTAACTTCTTCGAAATAGTTACCAAAGCCATAGATGAGGGAAAGGTAATCCACACTGCCTACCTGGACCTCGCAAAGGCCTTCGACACAATACCCCACTCTGGCATCATAAATAAGCTTACCAGCTTAAATATTAACCCATATGTCACTAGATGGGTTTCAGGGATAGAACTCACATGGTCAGAGTCGCAGGTGCCATGTCCGACTCTAAACCGGTTACAAGTGGCGTCCCACAGGGCTCAGTCCTGGGACCCCTCTTGTTCGGTATATACTTCTCTGAGGTACAGACAAACATGGGAGGACTGTGGCTTACCAAGTTTACAGATGATTGCAAACTGGGAGCCATAATAGACTCTCCGGCCGACACAAGCATCCTCCAGAAGGGCCTTACAGAGACAGATACCTGGTGTCAGAACCATGGCCTCAAGCTAAATGCCAAAAAGTGCATAGTCATCCCCTTTGGGAAAAACAATGTGCCCACAAACTACCACATAGGAGGTAATCCACTAAGTACCGAAGAAGTAATTAGGGATCTGGGGACCCAAGTAGATAGTAGCCTCTCCTTTGACAATCACATTGCCAAAGTGGTTAGAAAAACCTTCTATATAGCTCACCTAATCACAAAGGGGTTCACATCTAGATCAGGAGAAGTCATTGTGCCCCTCTACTCATTAGCCCATAATTGAGTACAATGCCCCATTTGGGATGTACCTTACCCAACACCTGCGACAGCTGGAGAGACCTCAAAAATACCTCACCAAGAGAATCATGGGCCTCAAACAGATGCCCTATGCAGCTCGACTAAAGAAGTTCCAGCTCTACTCAGTTGCTTACCGCCTACTCAGAGGCGACTTCTGCCTGACATTCAAGGCCATTTCTAATCCAGAATTGTTGGACATGCTCCACCTCAAGAAAACCAATTCCATTAGACCTACACGCTCCAGGGATTTAAACCTTAGCACAACAATAAACAGGACATGCTGGAGGGATAGATTCATATTCCAAAGGCTTCCCTCGCTCTGGAATAGAATCCCAGTCCATGTTAGGCAGAGCCCCTCGCTGACCCTCTTCAAGTGAAATCTTGATGAGTGGATGGGAAATCTTAAATTTACTCCTGGGATCACTTCTATGGCCCTGCTGGACAGAGGCTCAGGAATCTAGTCTAAAAGGGAGGCGAAAGCCAACATCCTGGCTAGGCTTATAAATGCCCTAGGACAGATAGCTTAGTACCTACCTATGAACCTAGGACATGGCAATCAGAGTTAAAACTTGAGTCCTATGCATATTTAAAGGGAACTAACACCTGATAACACTGGTGATCTGTGTTCCTCATGTAAAAGTTGGATGATTTGCTTACCATTGTTAGAAGTAAATATAGATTTACAGATGATGATTGCACTTGTACAACTGGCATGGCATGGAGAACTATTATTACATATATTAATAACTGGACTGGTGCGATTAATAAGGTTAAGCAAAGATCAAATCAAGCACATTTAATAAATGATGTGCCTATTGTCTGTAAAGATCATTCAACCCCTATGAAACAAAACAATGCCCCTGACAATCTTGGACTTTCTGACGCAAGTATTCAGCAATCTAAGGATTTAGAGTGTTTAGAAGGATACAAAAAAGTAAAAAAAGGAAGAAGTTCACAGCAAATAACAAGGAAGAAACAAACTGATAAATGTCTGAAAAGTAAAGAGAATACATATTAAAAAGGACACTGCTTTGTTATGTAACACACAGATTACAGGGAATGATAACATCTTTCTACCAAAAAGCCTTCAGTCTACAGAAAAAGGCTTCACTTTTCCAAAAGAGAAGAAAGAAAAAAGAGACAAGGGGGAGGTGAAAAGGAAGAAATCAAAATTGAACATGAAAGGACTGAAGAACATTACTGTAAGAAAAAGAAGAGAAAGACAGATGTTGAATACACGTCTCAGCTATGTATGTACAAAGCCAGCTGGGGAAGGATTGTATGCTTGCAAATTTAATACGTTATGGGAAGAGTGGGATTAGTAAGACTAATGGTGATGAAGATCATTCTTTTGGAACAACCGATAGAGCAGATATTACTGTAATAGAAGTTGAAGATTCTTCAGATCTGGTCAAAAAAGATATTCTTATAATTGGAGATTCTATTATTAGAAGAACTGATACTTACATTTGCATAGATTCGCTCAAAGGCGTACATTTGCATAGAAGATAATGAACATCAAATAGTGTTATGCTTGCCAGGAGCAAAAATAGAACATGTGAGACAAGCCTTGGAACACCTTAATGCAAGAAGTACGGAGCGTTTTTTATTCAAGTCGGTACAAATGATCTCATCTGCAAGGATGCTGTGTTAGCAGAGAACTTATAGCCCACTTCGTTTAGCTTCTGATGGTGTTAGGAAATATTTTTCACAAATCACATATAGAAAAGATAGTCAGGTCACCGTGAATGAAAAGATTTTTTGCGGAAATATCTACATGGAAAAATGTCCCATTTTAATGGAAAAATGTCCCATTTTAAAGAAATGGAAATGTGTAAAGCAGCCTAGTTTTGAGCACACGTGTTCAGACAGGATGGTGTACATTTGTCAAGATCAGGGAAGAGAATTTTTGCAGCAGATATTTTGCAAAATTTGACAAAGACTTGACAGGATTTTTGCAAACTCGAAAGTTTAATAGTTCACAGAGAGCAACATTTGGTGCATCTCTAATGGTTGTTAATGCTAGAGCATTAATAAAAAAGTTATTTTTTTATTGGAAAGTTTGCTATGTTTCGACAAGATTGATGTTGTTATTGTTTGTGAAACATGGTTAAAGAACAATGACTGGAAAACAGTTCTGTCATGGTATAAATGATCTTGCTGTAACAGACATTCTAACAAAAAAATCAGGTAGAGGTGTTATGGTAGAGATTAAAGATAGTTATGACACCTGTGATTATTACATGTTCACTAATAATACCAATACTATAGACTGGGTAACTGTGACAATAAAGACAACCCTGGAACATATAGCAAGGAGTGTACAAACCACCAAAGACAACCATGGAATGTATAACAATTGTTGGAGTGTATAGACCACCAAAGTCAAGTGCTGATGACCTAGAGGAATTCAGACATTTCTTGCTTGAAACACAGGAGAGAAAAGTAATATTCGCTGTGGACTTAAATTTACAAGAAACAGATTGGAATGATATTGATTAAAAAATATTAGTAAAGAAATTATTCTCTATGTTCAGGAACAGTAATTACTTCAGACTATAAAAAGCCTATCAGGGAATGGAACATACTAGACATTGTTTGTGTTCCCAAAGAAATTACTGTTACTTCAAGTCAAGTTTTACCACCATTATTGTGCAGTGATCACAGGGTAATAAAGGTTTATTTGCTGCTAGATAATTCGGCCAAACTGAAATCTCAACCAATGCACAGAAGATTAATTATAGATTATCTGGAAGCAAAACAGTCACTATGCAAAACTAACTGGAGTGATTTGTTCAGTGGAAAAACTGCAGATGGAATTTGGAAAGTTTTAAATGAGAAAATTGTTTGAGTGTAGAAAATCAAAAAAATGTTTAACATCAGGATCTAGGCATACAGTGTTAGGAGGATATATTTCCATAAGAAAAAGTATACCTGACTAAGGTAAGAGACAAACAAATATAAACACGGAAGAGAGGTCAAACTTCATCTTTGAAAACTGAAATAAACAAGCTGGACAAAAAAATTAAGCATAGTATGAGACAAGATCAAGAACATTTTGAAATTTAAATAATGATATTGTGCATAATAAGAAAGCTTTTTACAGACACATAACATGTGGAAGAAGTAAAGACATACACATTGATAAACTGTGTGTAGTCTCTAAAATGTATTCTCAGACACAACAAATTATAAATATATTTACAAAATTTTATGGAAAATAGTTTGGCTCCACAAAGGGAATGATAAGTTATCCTAGTGACATCCAGGTAACCTCAGATACCAGAATCAAATTAGATTATATTGAAAAAGAATTGTGCAAATTGGATCTAAACAAAGCACACAAAAAAGATTCAGTTAGTAATAATGACCTGAGAACACTTCAGCAAGAACTTACAGTACCATTATATCTATTATTTATTAAGTCATGTATATATGTGGAGATTCCTCAAGATTAGAGACATGCGCTTATTAAATTTGTCTTTAAGGGAAAGGGGAGTCAGACAAATCCAGAGTTGTATAGACCCTTAAGTCTACTTTCATGTTGTGGAAAAATAATGGAGAAGGTAATATTGGATAAGTTGTTGTCAGAAATTGATAGGTAGGGATTTGAAACCATATATCAACATGCATATGTTGAAAATAAATCTATTACCACCTGCATCATGGTGTTCTATAACAATATAATACAGCTATGAATGCAAAATTGTGTTGTGATGTAATTTATATAAATTTAACTTAGCATTTAGCAGGGTCATACACAAAACACTGATCAATAAATTAGAACAACTAGGTATCAATGTACTCTTGATAAGATGGATAGCTTCATGGCTTACAAATAGGACATGGCAAGTATCATACAACAATTAGACAGGGGAAATTCCTGGTTACAGTCAGGGTGTCCCACAGGGCTCTGTCCTAGACCCTTACTTTAGATTGTATATTTCAGACCTAACTTTTTCATCTGAGGTGTTCTACAGTCTATATACAGATTACCTGAAATTGAGTAAACTGATTCCATGTGTTACAGATAAGGCCTGTTGGCAAAAGAACTTGACTAAATTGACCATTTGGGCAGAGGAGAAGATGCTGATAAATAAATCAAAAACTAAGCATATGAGATTTGGGAGACATAAACTGAAAGGTGAATATTTAATACAGCATACAGTGATTGAAACTGTAGATTCATTTAAGGACCTGGGTATATGGGTAGATTCAGCTATGAGTTTTTCTAATCATGTCAACTAATTGGTTAATGATAGTTAGTTCTACAATGACATGGATTGCCAGTATTTTTATACTTGTACATGCCTACACATCCATTTCATGCAGGCCTCCCAACATCTTGTCTCCCACATGGCTTGCAGATGTCATCCAGTATAAGTTGGCCTACAGCCATGTAAAAGTAATACTTGTGCTGTCAAGCTTGCATAAATTACCGAGTTCGACAGTCTGTGTACTTAAGTTTCGGGTTCTGTTCTCACTGCAGTCAATTATCTGTGTGTGTGTGTGTGTGTGTGTGTGTGTGTGTGTGTGTGTGTGTGTGTGTGTGTGTGTGTGTGTGTGTTTATCTATCCAAAAGAGCAAGAGTGTGTCCTGCAGTTACCACCCGAATCCCATGAATTGACAGTATTTTGATACTTGCACATGGCTACAGATCCATTTCAGGCAAGCCTCCCAACTTCTTCTGTCCAACATGCACTGCTGATGTCATCCACTATAAGTTGACCTGCAACCATATATAAAAGTCAAAATTCTGCCATGGTGCTAGCATACAGTACTGTGTACTAAGATAGGGAGGGAATTTATTCTCACTGCACTCAACTCTGTGTGTGTGTGTGTGTGTGTGTGTGTGTGTGTGTGTGTGTGTGTGTGTGTGTGTGTGTGTGTGTGTGTGTGTGTGAGCTGCTGCTTGGCATTACAGAGAACATTTTATACCATCATGTGGGACACTGTTATATTCTCCTCAACAGACACTGCTGATGTCATCAGCTATATCAGATTTTTGGATATACAGTCCTCCCACCAGAGCAGGGTCTAAGACTGGCCTGGAGGCCAGGCAGATGTCAACTAATCCTATACAATAAAAATGATAGTGACTTGGCTTTTGATCTATCCACAGAGGTCATGTTATGGTTTGTAGGCCCGGTGTTATCTTGCTGAAAAAACCCTATGGTCTCTACAGCTGCTATATGTGTCTGGTGAGGTACATGTACAAATTCGAGTGCAAATACCGAAGTGCGATCGAGACGGTAATGGTAGTAGTATTAGAGAGGTAAGCAATTATTGGGCAAGCGGAGGAAAGGTTATAATTTCATAGATAAAGCTTTTGTTAGTTTTAACACCGAGGAGTCTGTCGTTATCTGGAAGGAATGGCATTAGTGTCAAGACGAGTTTCTGGTGATCACAGGGGCAGGTCGCCCAGGCCTTAATGCGCAGCAGGCGGGTTTGGTAATAAGGCATCCGTCCATAAGTTGGGAACATGTAAGCCATGAATCAACCAATGAGGACGTTGCGAAGTGACCCCTTCCAACAATTATTGCCTTGGGAATAGAATCGTGTTGCATCATTTCTGCTTGTTGAAGTTTATCTTGAGGGTTTAGGGGTGTGGGGTGCTTCGCAAAAGGGGAACCTTGATGGAGTGTAAGCCAAGGGTGGCTTGGCTGTCTTTTTTTTTTTTTTTTTTTGTGGATATCTTTGGTGTTAGAAGTGCACTGCTAAATCGCTCGCATAGTTGCCTTTCACTTATAAGCCAACAGTTGGACTTTATCCCGATCAGTACAGTTGTCAGTCTTACCTTCAACGCGCGACACGGGGTAAAGGGTATAATCTAAACTTTGGGTTGTTGCACGTTAGCTTTAAGCACTGATGAGACAGTAAAAAGTAGTAACGCTTCCCTTGCGTAGAGCCGTGCATTTCAGAATGCTGGTATTTTCCTGTCGCTGAAAGCGGCCACTAGTTTTTGTTTATTAATTTTTTAGTTTTGTGTTGGTTTTGCAGATTAATTCTTTGTTTCATTTTCGTGTGAATGTGACCCTTCCAGTTTTGATACTGTCTAAAAGATGTCTATCAGGGGTCTGTTCATTCTTCTGGCAGAATGCTGGTATTTTCCTGTCGCTGAAAGCGGCCACTAGTTTTTGTTTATTAATTTTTTAGTTTTGTGTTGGTTTTGCAGATTAATTCTTTGTTTCATTTTCTTGTGAATGTGACCCTTCCAGTTTTGATACTGTCTAAAAGATGTCCATCAGGGGTCTGTTCATTCTTCTGGCAAGTCATGCTGGCTCTCACTTTAGGTAGATACTGACCTGTCTTCTTGTAAGTATGTTGATTATTGGGTTTTTGATACTGTACTGTGGTTAGGCGCATTGTGTGTGACATGAAGCTTTTCTACAGATGATTGTCACTGCTTTAATTGTGTTCCTCCGTTAACTGGTATGTTTACATTCATAAATTAGAATACGTACACATGTTCTGCTTCATTTTTGTTTGTAAGGGCGCCCGTTGCCCTTTTAATATTCTGCAGTGAAAAATAAATACAACTTTAAACGTCTCTCTTGCATTGTTTATAACTTGATTGTATTTTGGAGTGCCCTCTAATCTTATGCCCAAAACAAAACGGTATACGAGTTTTACTCTAATGTTTCGCTTCAATGGCCAGTGTTAAAACACGTTAATTATTGCTACCACAGCTGTATTTAATAATGTACTCTAGAACATTGCAGTTTTTTTGCCTTATGAAACTTTTAAAATAACATTCTTTCACACTGTTGTCAGTCACACCATCGTCAGAGTAAGTATCAAATGTTTGCACCACCGTGTTTGATTTCTATTTCCGAGATTGGTACAACTCTACTTGCCTTTACTAAATTAGAAAGCCATTATCCATTCTGTATCAAAATACCTTACTATGACCATTGCTGGACCACAGGATGTTAACTCCTGTACCACACTTTTGTATAACTAGTTTGGCACATTATTAGTTTTGTATCATTGACATTCATCCACTTTTATATATAAACAGTTCAATATGTGTAATTCCTTTTGAATCGCTGTCATTTCTGCATCAAAGCTAAATATTTAATAAAGACACACAGGCATCGGGTGGATGTGTTTTAATGCCAGTTACTGCCAATTGTTTTTTGAGCTGTGCACAATGCAAGAATGTCAGAATGGCCACTTCTTTATCTCGTAGCATTGCCCTAAACACTACAGAACATTCCAGCACTGTTGCTATCCAGCCCTTCTAATTCATCATACCCACATCATAACATTTTTTCATAGTTGCATGCTCTTTTGGGGGGGGGGTGACGCACCTAATAAAAATAACACTATTGGTGGTAGTGCCCTATAAAACATTGTTTAGTGATGTACAGGTTTATAAGTTCAAAAGGCTATTGCTAGGGTTGGAATTGCCCATACTTATGGTAGTATGTACACAGTGAAGTAACAAAAATTAAAATCTTCTTTATTGACAATTGGGGTGTTACAGCTATGTAAATTTTGCAAGTAGTATTCCACCTTTATGTTTTGGCATATGCATGATGGCTAAAATATGCAGCCATTTATCGTCAGTGATTTGGTACAACTTTGTCCTGACTAAACTGACAACTGTCAAAGTTTCTTTACCTGTAACCATGGTTGGACAGTGATGTATAGAACCATGAGAAAGACACTGCATGGCCAGTTCAACTCATTGTAGAACATTAGAACACTGCATGACTAATCTGATACATTAACATTTGAACATCACCGTTGCATTAATGAAACACATCCATCAGATGGATTAAATGGCCACAGTCGTGTGTTTATTGCTAATAACCCTAACTGAAACCAATTATTTGGAGATGTGCACAAGACAAGAATTTCAGGGAGGACATTTCTTTACTTCATAGCTGTGCTGTAAATACTACAGAGCAACAGACAGCACTGCCGATACCTGGTCCTTTTCATCTCCTCTTACCCACAGCATAACATATTCACTTCATTCAGATTGGTTGCCTTACAACCTGCAATGGAGAGTTGCTGGGCAGTGTAGTCCCCTGGCCTTTTCACTACTTTGTCCATCCAGCTTGCTCATTCTCAACCCTCCTGACCCTATCAGTCCATTTGTTCCACGTTTGCCCCTAAAGCTGAGCTGATCTGTGTTGGACAAATAGTGGCTTACTGTGACCTGGCTAGGCAGCCATTATGTTCTTGGTCACCTGTCCAACTCCACAGCAGAATCTGGGCAGGACAGTAGGTGAGTTGGTACTATTGACATTTTAACCTTTCCTCTCAGTTCTGGGGTGGTTGCAAATCTATAATTTCATGATCGTTACATGAGAAAAATCAGTTGGCAAGTATGTGGTGGGAGGGTGGCCTAATGGTTAAGGTGTTTGTCTTACAAACACAAGGTGCAGGGTTTGAGTCTCACAAGGGATAATTGGCTAAGCTTAAAATGGCTCGCAAGGGCAGTTAGCTTAGTACTAACCTATGAACCTATGAAAAAGAGACCATTATACTGTATTAGTGTTGTTAAGAGGTTTTACTACAGTGCTTTCATACAATCTTAACATGTCAATATGATGGCATCAGTTGTGATATAGATGACATAAGCTTTCAATACCAGTGTGGACAATTGGTAGTTAAAGTTCAGATTGCTGTCTATATGTGTTATATATGTGATGCTTGCATCACTGGGTTTCTGCATAGCAGGATTGTTGCCAGTGTTGAGATTAACATGGCATTCCACTTTTCAGATGGACAACATTACAAACTCACATTTCTGCATTTGTTTTGTAGATCATGTGGCTTTCTTACCATTCAGTTGTGTATGTTATCTCCTCCTGTACTATGTTATCACAATTGGCGGACTCAATTATTGCACACAATATGCAAGAATCAGCAAACTTGGTAAGCCAAAGGCCATATACTTTAGCTTGCAATATAGAGAAATAGAGTTCAAACAGTGAAACACCAAGCACAAATCCTTGGGGTTTGCCACTTATGGCAGCTCTAGTGGTACAGGTTGATGCACCCTCTTTCACATAATGTATTTTGTCAGTGAGCCAGTTGGTTACCCATCAACTATCATAAAGCTTAATCCCCAGCATGGAGGTTTTCTCACTGATACCTACATTGGGGATTGTGTCAAAACAGCAGTAAACAGGACCAACACTGAGGTAAACCACTTCTGGAGAAGTAGGAAATCCAAACTCAAGAACAAAAAACACTGAGCAGCTCTATAGTAGTTAATTCAAAAAGCAGTAAAGCCACAAAGCTTTCAGGCTAATGTCCTTCTTCAGTGTGTAAGTAAATTATTGAGGGGTAAAGTCAGACAATAATGACTGACATTTGAGTCTCACACTTCAAACCTTTCAGAAAATTCATGCTAATTCAAAACATGCTGTTCTATTTGCTGTTTGTAAGAGCAATATTTCAAAAGTGTCCCTGTATTTGGTCCTGTGTTCCCCCATTATTGATGGCTTTGTCCAAATTTCTTGCTCTTACAGGTTGAGAGGTATGATTCACAGCTATCTCTGAAGCCCTGGTAGCCATTGTAGCATTCCATGCAAGTCTGCAGACTGTAGGTGCTCTGCTTTCAGCAAAATTATACTTGCATTCACTTACATGGTTTCCTAGCCTGCAAAAGTGTTGCCAGCCACTAAACCTAACTGTGCATCATTCATCCTCATTGCACCATCATGCAAACATGTAAACTCCGTACAGCCTTTGCATGAAGCCTACACTAAGGTTATTGAATCCCAGGGATTGTGTCAGTGTTCTCACTGTCAATGCCAAACATGTCATTTTTTATTTAAGAAAGACAAAGGAGTCGAAACACAAAATAATAAGCATATGAAATCGTGTGTAGTTTCAGTTCCAGAAAATGAAGTATTGCCTCAGCATATTGTCAGTGAAGGCAAAGATTTACTATATTGAGTTAGGTAATGATAGTTCACTTTTTTGTTTCTATGTAATGATTGAGTAATAGCAGTTTATATTCATAGCAATGTGGAAACATTAACAACAAATTAAGGGAATATGTAAGTTCAGGGAAGTTGAACAATATTAAATAAACCAGATTAAAGGACAACTACATGCACTTGCAAAAGTATGACAAATTAAGTTACATACTTAATACACATCCATTCATTTAACACATGCATGTACCACAAAGCTGTTGAAGGAAATGGCCACAATAATGCATTTCTTTAATCAACTGCACTAATCGAGATAGAATTAAGATGAATCAGAACTGTGGTGTGCAGTAGGCTAGGGAAGAACTAGCAGTAAAGTCTGACCCTGTGTTAATGGGCAGGATGCCTTTGCCATATAACCATGGTGCCCTCACCCCAAGGTAAGTTTGGCATAATGGTTGAGGCCTTCAATTCATAGAGGAAGGTACAGGGTTTGATTCTAACCTCAGGTTATTAGCTAGGCTTAAAATAGCCCTTCAAGGCAATTAGCCAATATACACCTATGAACTTAGATGTAAGATTTAACAGCTGTGTTGCTGCCCTGCAGAACTCAGTTAACTGATTCTGAAAATTAAGCTGTCATGCCATCCTGCAGGCCCCTAGAGAACTGGCTATCTTTCCCTTTCAAGTCAGATTTTATATTCTTTTATGACTGAGACAAGCCTGACTATTCAACCTACCAAATTTTTCTGGAGAAGGCAAAAAAAAATCTGTGAAAAAAATAATAACTTCCTTATACGCTTTGGATCTGTAGGCTTTATTTATGTAATTATTTATTTAGGTAGCTTTGTTTACTGAGGCAGAGCACAGATCAACATTGACCAATTGATGGCCCCAGTTACAGGCAAGAAAAAATAAAAGTATGATACAAAATAACAAAAATGATGGTGCAACATAGTTAAAAGAAACATAAAACCAATAATATATGCAATCAGAATTACTACAATACAGTTAAAAAGAAAGTTAAACACAAAATCTTGCTCAAATCATATTATACCATATATTCAGAAATGTAGTTTAGTATAAAGTGAAAAGACTATATACATCCTTACATTTTAGAAGGTCATACAAAGCAAAAAAAAGGAATTAAGGAAGTTTTCAGACTGAAAGCAGGGATACTACCCAGATATAGAGAATGAGGTTCATGAAAGTTTATGTGGTATGAGTAGAGTTTTGGCATTTACATTCATTGTGTTGTTGTAAAAAATGTTTTGAGTTACTGTCAAAATTTTGGATAGATGAACATGTCTGTGAGGTTTAGGGAGAAACATTGCCACAATTTAGGAGTGAGGATAGAGATGTTGTGGTCAGAAATGTGCATTTTGGTTGTGTAGCTTTTGACAGTTGTACCTGACTTGGATTGGCTCCAGAGATTATATGTTGGGGTGAATGTAACGAGCTTCATAGCGAGTGGTAATGGGGTGCCTTGATGAAGAAGTTTGAAGAGCGGAGAGCCATATCAGAGGTTTGTCCTGATTTGTACTGGTAGCCATTTGGCTTTTGACAGAGTAAGGCATCTGTTTCATTTCTCCAAGTCTTTTAGGTTTCTAATACCATGACAGAAATGGACCTTATTCCAAGGTCAAAGTATAATTAAAGTTCGTGAAATTACTATTGTTTCAATCTTTGATGTTATCAAAAGTGATCTTCGTAGCACCTGTCATGTGGCCAGAAATGACTTTGTCTTCTATCTAGAAATTCTGGGCTTCTTATATAATAGTAACAATATATAATTTCTTTCTTATCCTCAGTAGTACACTCTATCATTTTCATGGCTCTTTTTGGCCCGTCAGTTTTTGTGGACTAGCACTTCCTTCTACAACAGGGGGAAATCCTACCCCTGAGCCTGGCCTAACCCCAATGTAGGAATGTTTCTGTCTTGAAGATTCTACACTGTCATTTTTTTCCTGTTCTAGCACCAGTGTGTCTACCAGGATTGGGCACTTTGTATTATCTTGGGACTTGTGCACCCGGCTGTGTTTTCCATTTTTTAACCTACTTCTGTCATTGATATACTATATAAAATACAGTCTATGTATGAGTGTTATCTTGGTGAGATTTTGTAAAAGCAACATCTACCTTGTGAAGGTCCTTACCAAGGCTTGAGGATGAATTCAGTTCCAGCAATACTACTCTACTTTGCTTGCTGATTTTATCATCTCTCCATCTGGACCCTATATACTAGTTACATTTCTGGAGCTCATAGAAGACAAAAAGGAAAGTTCATGCTATGAGGAGTTGGTAGTGAAGTGACATATTTTAGAGAATATGGTTTATTAGATTTTTGTGTTTTTGACTGAGGTGTTTACGAATAATGATAACAGTATCTGAGTGGTGACAGTAGAATGCTTTTCTCAATGGCTACAGTGGCTTGCTGAAAATAAAATCAATTTTACTTGGACAGGGAAAGAGGTAATTAACAGTTAATGTGAGTTTTGCAATGTCTCCTAGAATGTTAAGTGACTGAGCAAGCCAGATGCCAAGAGATCTAAACGCTGGGGTTGTTTCTATCCAGCTGTTCAATAAGTTTGCAATTTGCTGTGTGTTAGTTTATTTATGAAGACTGAGAACAATATGGGGGATAAGCATGGGTCCATGTGGAACAGCTGAGTAAAGAGAGGCATTCTGAGAAAGGGCAGTATTAAATTTTACCCTGGAACATCTATTAGTGAGATAGTCCTTGAACCATATTGAAGTTTGCAGGCTGATGCCAATGTCTATAAGGTATGTTATTAGAACAGAATGATTAACCAAGGCAAAAGTCAAAGTTAAATCAATGAAAATTGTTTTTTATGCCGCTTCTGTTCATGTTGGTTAGGATTCCATCAGTCAGTGTCCATAATGTACTTATAGTACAATTCCCTGACCAAAACCCATGTTGTTTTTTGGAGAGCAGGTGGTACTTTTGGATTTGTGATTTGATTATAGATGAATTTAAGATTTTGCCTAGTATGGGTGGGGGTATAAATATTGTGCAGATCTGGCTTGTGCAGGATGGTTTACTTTTCTTTGGGACTGGTGTAACAAGGGCTGATTTCCAGATTGAGGGCATAGTGTTGGTTGTAGGGCAAAGGTTATAAATGTTAACTTGTGGAATAGCTAGGTGTTCCCTGCAGTGTTATAAATAAAAGTTGTCAATTGCTGAGAGTAGGATAAAGCACTTTAAATTCTTTAATAGCTCACAGACAAACAGTATAGGAAAATGCTTTCGCAGTTGCCTGCTTCCTCAGACCTTAATACAAAGACAATTAATCAAGATGCATTTATACATTACTACAGCCAATAATACCAATTTAATTAATGAGGCAGATTCCTTTTCCTAAGAACAGGTTTTAAAGAGATGGCACTGTTCAGACCTGGAGGGGGCATATGCTTTAAAATCAATTATCCACCTGAGTTCCACACATTCTGTTTCATTACTCTCATCACCTTCTCTTAATTTTTTAAGATTTTTTGTAGCACTAAGAATTTAAAACTATGGTTGTCTCCTGCTTCTAATACATGCTTCACCAGTGCATTAGTCAGTTTCTTATTACGTATATCATTAAGGTGTTCCAATACCCTCTTCTTCAACATACGATTAGTTTTTCCAACATAGAAACATTCACATAGTTTACATTTAGACATATGTACTATGTTTTTAGTGGAGCAATCTGCATAGAATGAGAGTTCTATAGGCTCCTTAGAAATGAGATGCATCACTATACAAACTGGCCAAATAATAGGGCAGGCTTTGCAAGCTCTACATGCATGAGTTCCCCTGCGTTGTGATACAAAATGGTCCTTGTGTCTGTTCTGCTTGTAACAAAGTCACTGCTTCAGATTTTTACAGTTTTTTAAACTAAACCTAGGGGTAGACTCTATTACCATGCTTATTTTAGGGTCTACTAACAAGATGGGCCAGTTACTTTTCACTACCTCACAAACTCTACTAACCTCTGCTGAATAAGTCAGACACATCCTATTCTTCACCTTCATACTAGATGTTGTCCCTCTCCCCTCTTCAATGGAGGTTTGTTCTGAATAATATGGTCTGATTTTTGTTCTATCCAGTTTATCAACCTCTTCTATACCCTTTTTTATTTCCTCAGCTTTATAGCCCCTGTCCATAAGGTCATATGTAAGTCCATTCAAAGCTTCCCTTAGGGGTTCTGCATCTGTATGGAGTCTCCTACATCTTAGTACAGGATTCTTAACTACATTCCTAGTAGTATGACTGGGATGCATACTAGTATGATGTAGTATACTATTTATCCTACATTCCTTCCTATATTGCTTGGTGGAGAGATTACCTAACATGTTTTTGGTAATCAGCACATCTAAAAAACTAATTTCATCTTCAGAATAATACAGGGTAAAGGACAAAAAATGGTGCTACTCTCAAAGAACTGTACAAATTCTTTCAATTCCAGTAATTCACCATGCCAGATGAAAAAAAATATCATCCACAAAACGTTTATAGAAGGTAATGTTCTCCTTGAAAATGTCATTGTTAAAAACTATTTCCTTTTCCCAGTTTGCAAGAACCAAATTTGCATATGTGTTGGCACATGATGTGCCCATAGCAACACCTACAATCTGAAGGAAATATTCATGTTCAAAGAGAAATCGTTATTTTCTAGAATCATGTCTAACAGAGTACAGATCATATTTACCTTTGTATTACTATACCTAGTTTCTCGTACAAGAAGTTGTCTCAGATTATCAACCCCTTCTTCATTAGAAATGACTGTGAACAAAGAAGTGACATCTAAGGTTACAAAACAAGCTATGCCTTGCCCAAATGAACAGATGTTCTAAAAACTGCTTACTATCCCTCAACACTGTATCTATTTTATCCAGAACCCATCAAAGTTGTTTCTTGGCATATATGGACATTGGGTCCGTGAGCCAACCTCTATCGGATACTATGGGTCTGAAGGGTGGGTGTCTAGGAGCTTTGTGCACTTTAGGCAAACCATATATCACAGTTATAGTTGGATGCTCAACAGAAAAATATGTGAATAATGAATAATCGATTAAATCTGTCATCAGCATATCATACAGGTAGAAGTTCAACCTATTTATAATGCCATCATCATCTTCTTTCGGCTGTTCCCATTAGGGGTCACCACAGCAGATCATCTGTTTCCATTTCTTCCTGTCCTCTGCATCATGCTCTTTCACACCAACCACCTGCATGTCCTCTCTCACCACATCCA
The DNA here is from genome assembly GCF_019279795.1 of Protopterus annectens. Lineage (NCBI taxonomy): Eukaryota > Metazoa > Chordata > Ceratodontiformes > Protopteridae > Protopterus > Protopterus annectens. Next base: position 458,633,418 of record NC_056741.1, on the reverse strand, counting down.
TAAACCTCATCTTAGGCCTTCCTCTTTTCCTCTTACCTGGCAGCTCCATCCTTAGCATCCTTTTCCCAATATACCCAGCATCCCTCCTCAGCACATGTCCAAACCAACGCAATCTCGCCTCTCTTGCTTTGTCTCCAAACTGTCCAACCTGAGCTGACCCTCTAATATACTGATTCCTAATCCTGTCCATCCTAGTGACACCCAGTGCAAATCTTAACATCTTTAACTCTGCCACAACCAGCTCTGACTCCTGCCTTTTCGAAAATGCTACAGTCTCCAACCCATATAACATAGCTGGTCTCACTACCCTCTTGTAGACCTTCCCTTTCACTCTTATTGGTACCAGTCTGTCACAAATCACTCCTGACACTCTTCTCCACCCATTCCACCCTGCCTGTACTCTCTTCTTCACCTCTCTTCCACACTCACCATTACTCTGAACTGTTGATCCCAAGTACTTAAACTCATCCACCTTTACCAACTCTACTCCCTGCATCCTCACCATTCCTCTACCCTCCCTCTCATTTACACACATATATTCTGTTTTAGCTCTGCTGACCTTCATTCCTCTCCTCTCTAAAGCATATCTCCACCACTCCAGGGTTTCCTCAACCTGGTCCCTACTCTCACTACATATCACAATGCCATTTACCTGATATTTCTGTAGAACTGCATACACTTTTCTATCATGAAGCACGTCATACATTCTTTCCATATAAACCTGTTTATCTAAAACCACTATGCCACCTCCTTTGTCTGCTGGTCTGATAATCAAATTCTTGTCTCTCACTAATGAATTTAAAGCCTCATATTCCTTACGAGACAAGTAAAAAAAAATTGATTTACCACCTCCACTAAAATCTTTCCTTAAGTCATCTTCACATAAATTAATAAAAGCCTCCATTGCTGGTGAATTGTCTGGTATAAAAGTACTGGGTTTCTTAAAAACATAGCCATCATTGGAAGCATTATGCTCATCCATAAAAACTGTTTTTAACATCACATTCCTAGCAAACATCTTTAATTATAAAACTGTTTTCACTAAATCAAGTTTATTGGCAGGTATAAATGACAGACCTTTATTTAGCACTATCATTTGTTCTCATGTCAATTCAATGGAAGACAAATTAAAAATTAGTTATCTATCTTATCTTATACTGGCACAGCTACTACAGCTTTGAACATGATGGCTACCCCAATAATATAATTGAAGGGGAGGCTAATGACTTTGATGATTATGGTCCTGATAAAGATGTAGTGTTATTAAGTGGTCTTACAAAATAATCTAACAATCAAATAGTAAGACCAAAAGTGCTGACCAAGCAAAGTATAGTGACTGCCTCAAATGACAGGTTGTCTTCGGCTTTTTTGGAGAAAGCCCTGCCTATAAGACAAGAAAAGAAAATAGGAAGGTCACGCAGTCGCAAGAGAAATTGAGATTGAAAACAAATCCTCCACCTATGGTGAAAGGTCCAAGTGCATTGGGCCCACAGACATGCAATCAAAGATAACTAATCTAGTTTTTAATTTGTCTTGCATTGAATTGACACGAGAACAAATGATAGTGCTAAATAAAGGTATAAAGGGATAAAGATGAAGGAAAAGAGGAAAATATGCTTATACCACAGGTACCTGAGTTGAATGTGATACATTTACATATTTACATTTCAAGTCAGAAGTGGAAAATGTTGAAGTTGAAAATTAAGAGGGAGAGTAAAGTGAGAGTATAGGTTGCATTGTGGGTAAATGAAGTCAAACAGTTAACCAATATATTATGGTTAAAAGGTGGATAGTATACTTTTGTTCTCTTTTCTAACTTTAAATGTAAATTGTGTGAAAAATAAAAATAAACGTTGTGCTTCAATAGCTAAAAAGGCCAATTTCCAGTGTGATTTTATTAGAAAATGTAAGATATACTTCCTTAAAAGATATAAACTGAATTGAAGTTTGGTGGATGGTACAAACTATCTGGTCTTTAAAACAAGGAGAAAGTATCAGCAAAGCAATTTTATTTTTGGGTAAAGAAAATCGAGTATTAAAATGATTACAGTAGTAAGCTGGAAGTACAAATGCCAGGGAAATAGTAAAATGAGAAAAAAGAAGGGAAAGGAAAATGTGAAACACAAAACATGATGAATGTTTTTATAATTATGTTCTGTAAATGTGAAGAGCATAAAGACTGAAGAAAGGATTATAGTTCTGGAATGGTAATAATCTCCAAAACAGTATATACATACATACATAAATAAATATATACATACATACACACATACATAATTACATACATATATACGTACAAAGATTTCTAACACAGACATTGATGCCCCTCCAGCATGACAATATGAAATATTTCTAACACAGGCACTGATGCCCTTCTCGCCCGCCAATATACCAAAACAGTTATTCCCATAATAAGTATCCGAGTTGTTCTTAAAAAATATCTAAAATTAATGCTTGCTTTAATGTAATTTGATAATCTATTTCATGCATTAGCTGCTATCTCAGAGAACCGATTAATACACTTCTCATTCCTATAGAATCTTCTACATAGGTTGTCTGATGATTCTCTAGTACTGTTTGATAACCCCAAACATTCCCAGAGGTAGTTGTCTCTAAATGTCCTATATACCTGAATAATGTCTCCTTTTAAATATCTGAGATTCTGTACAAATTTAGATGTTTTAGTCTTTTGTAATAACTTACATTTTCACATCCATGGATTCCCTTGGTATATTTCTGTTGTACTCTTTCCAGTTTACTCACACGTGTTTTCTTAAAAGGTTTCAATCTTGTTACCTCATACTTATGTTTGGGTTTAAATGTCACAAACAAACAATGACTTCATCATTTCTGATTTCCTACACTTTATAAATCATTTTATACAACCTATAGTTCTATAACTGTCATTAAATAATTGGTTAATATGATTAGACAAACTCAAAGCTGCATCTGCTCATAAACCCATGCCCTTAAATGAATCTAAAGTTTCAATCACTGTGTGGTGTACTAAATATTCACCTTTCACTTTATGTCACCCAAATTTCATATACTTAGTGGTTGATGTATTTATCAGCATATAATTCTCCTGTGCCCAAATGTTCAATTTAGTCAGTTTATTTTCCATGTAATCAGTTTATCCAGTTTCAAGCCATCGACATACAGACTGTAGAACACCTCATATCAAAAATATAGTTCTGAAAGATATACCTGGGAATTCAATAAACTCTGTGTAGGCTTTGTGCAAAGTCTACATGGTGTTATATGTTAGCAAAATGAGCAGCAACGGTAATTGCATATTCATACTGCTCATCAGGCTTACATGAAGGAAAGCAAGGTTTTGTCACCAGCAACAGTGCTGCATCTAGGAAACCATGCAAAGCAGCACAAGCACAGAAACAAGTAGCATTCAACTTTGCCTACAAGCAAACCTGCTTGTTGAGATTGCGCAGACAGCCACAATGACTACCAGGTCATGCCCTTACATCAGTTGTACATCATATCAAAAAAGTGTACTGAGTGCAGTGCACACTGCAACAATTATTTACAGAATGAAGCAATGGGGGGATGGCAAGGGCAAATACAATGAAGCATACACTAGGCGGGGAAAGTGTGCTGATGAAAATGGGCACAGACATGAATGATAAGAATGAAGAAAGAGTAAGAAGGCATGGCAAATATGGCACTATCCCCATGATAAGATATGAAAAAAATGTATGTACTCTTCAAAGACAGCTCAGTAGCATAACATTAATTACTTAGGCTGATAGCACAGTACATACTGCTGTTTACATCTCCTGTGTGAGTATATTATATCATTATATGTGACAGTCGCACAAGGTTACATGTCAATGGAGGTGAATCCTGTGATATAAACATCACTGACATGTTTACTGGAGAGGACATATAGCAGGGATGTTATATCCAATAGGGGGGAATGTGCATAGTCTGAAGATCTGCAAAATACCTTGATTGACTGTGAATGACATGTCAGCATACCCCTCAACCAGTCATGAATACATGCAACAGACTACTGGACAAAAGTAGACAGAAACAGGCACAATCATGGCCACTTTTAAAATATTATGAGCATTAATCTGTGGCATTCACAGAATATGAGTGTAACTTCTGCTGGAATAGGCATGTACATGTAATGACTGTCAGTATTCTATAAGGGGAATTCACCAATCCTTCTGCAAAAATGATCAGTTTTTGTAGGGGTTAGGAGGGACAGTGTTAAACCTGGAGTTGAAATCAGGGGTAATCCTGGCCATTTGAGATGTTTGCATGACACAAAAGCCACATTCCACACCTGCCAGCATCAAACCCATGTCATCAATGTTGTCAATGAGCAGTGTATGTACTAGGTGCAACACAGAAAGGTGTATCCCATCTAGTCTAACACTTTGAAAGGAAGTCTGCACTGTCAAATTCTAATTGGTATGCATCCCAAACAATAGTTCTGTATGGCCGAAATGATGTGTGGAAATCTCACTGTTCCAGATGTGATATGCTTCACTAAAGCATCCCTGGCTAACATAGGTATTGGCCATACAAATAACAACACTTATAAACAACACACTAGTATAAGTTGATTCCCTACACACAGCGCTGTATTGCAAGCATCTGCAACATGCAGTATCAATGGATATTGTCTGAAGCATCTGCAATCAACATGTGAATTAAGAAGTGATCCGTTATAAAGACCAGCAGTATGTGAGACTGATGGCAATGCATCAACTATCCCCATGTGCACAGAAAGTACAGCAGTGCAAAGTCAAGTGTCAATGATCAAGGAACCTGTCACTGTGATATTGTAAACATACCACACAATACATGGAGCACCCTCTATAAGTACATGTCAAACGTCAGCGCATGTGCCACATGATCACTGTCTGCCTGACATTGCCAGTAAAAATGTTATTTTTTTCTTTCGGCTTTTCCTGGTTAGGGGTCGCACATAGGAAGTTACACTTTGTTATATCCAGCAGTGTACAGAACTGTCAGAGTAACTGTTCCAAGGTAATGTCTTTACTCTGCTTTAACTTTGTGTTCCTCTAGCACAGTGAGTTTAAGCAGCATTAGCGCAGTGGTAACCAGACTACTGTGTCTGAGGGCAAAAATGCACCAGTTTTTGCCATAGGAGATGAGTAGCCATTCACCACCACTCAGCATTTGGGGACAATGCCATACTCTGTGCAAATGTAGAGGACAAAAAGTAAAGGCTTTTTTATGGCCATTCCTGGCCGTGTGTGGTGTGTGACTCTATTTTTTGACCAGATTAACAGTGTGAAAATGAGGTTGATAGAAAAGTGGTAAAATGGGGGGCAGGCAGAGGGAAGAACAAAGGGGAAGAAATAAAGGAATTTGGAGGAGGGAATTAGGAAATAACCATAGATATCCCCTTCTTCAACAGAGCAGTGTGTACATGTAGAAAAAACTTGATAAATTTGGACACTCAACACAACACAGATGAGTGACAACAATGCACTCATGTTGTATAGCCAATTGGTCCAAATTAAGTGTAGAGAGAAGGCACATATGTGAAGTAGAGAGCTACCTATAGGACATTTTCTGTGGGACAGGTCCTCTTTTTTGTATTTCAAAAAGAGAGGAATGCTGAGGAAGGGACTTAGGAATGTGAGTGTCAGGTAGGCAGGGTAGGTGAGGAAGACAGACACAGAGATGGTGATGGACACAAAAGATTGAGGGAACCATGACTGGGGATAGGTAGTGGTCATCAGAGGCACATGCCTCTCAAACATGGAACTGTGAGAGTCTAGTCCTCAGAAGTGTCATCACTGTTCCCTTCCTCAGTTCTCTATGAGACTGCTTAATGTGGGAGTCTCTTTTCTATTTTAAAGAGCAACCTCTCCAGGTGGCTGATGCAGGCACCAAGGCCAATGTCTATTATATCATGCACCATCCCTGGTAGCTTCTGGCAAGTGACATAATCATACTCCCAGAGGGAACCACTGTACCAGCAGCTGAGGCAATGCTACCTGATGTGGATGGGCAAGGTAGGGCATGGGCTGTGGAGGTAGTATTGCCAGGTTGCATCTCAGAGGTGCTGGGTGTCAGTGTTGTAGTGAGCTGTAGCAGTTGACCCACCTCTCTGTGCTGAAAAGCATTTAGTTTGTTGGCAAACCAGTATTACATCAGAACAGTGTGATTCCAGGTAATCCCCTCAAAAAGAAAAAGATAAGGGATGGGTAGAGACAAAAAAGAAAAGAGTTAGTTAGAACCATGAAATGTCACATTCATGCTTTACTGCAATAAATATATTTTTCTTATTAGAGTTTCACTAGATATTTCACAGTCTCAAAAATTATTATGAATTCTTACAAGTCATCCTTGGAATATGCACATATTCCACATATGCTTTTAAAGATAATACAGGTTAACTTAACAACATGTCATTAAAACCAATATTGTTGCATTCAAATGCAAAAATGGCAGTTGTTGAATGTGAATCTATAAGTTACTTTTGGGAATTGAACCCACATAATCTGAATACACTATTACACTTGTCTAATACAAGTACCAAGGCCTACAGAAGAAAGCATGCATGCTTCCTGCAACAGTTAAGATGTACATGCTGAACTTGATACTGATCTATAGAATCACAATATATTTAGTATAATCAGGTCAGTTGTGCTGTCCCTTGGCTCTCTGAGTCACTTCAGCCTCTCAGCATGTGCCTCCCTGTTCACCAAGATTTTCACTGCAGCCATAAAAGGGACAATGAATGTAGGAGTGACATGAAAGCATTATGCATACCAGTCTTGGTTATCTACAGCATTCCAAATAATTTTAAGTTGCTTCATCTGTTTACTTACACCATTGGGGCTGTCAATAGTTTGAAACTTATCCAGTCACTTGTAGAGTTCTGCCTGCTTGCACCTGTTTAGGTCACTGTAGTGGTGCTTACACTGCTCCCCAGTGCACGTCTTGATAGCCACACTAGAGGTAGTCTTGGCTAGTCTGTTCCAAGCCTCAGCCTTGTACTGAGACCCAGCATAGTCCCTCTGCAGCAGCCTACAGCTTTAGCACTTCATGAGGAGTACAACAAATATTTGTGACTCCTACACACCCCACCTCTGTATCTTGAATTTGGCACCATCTTTTCCATCTCCTGCCACATGTTTAAAGGTCATCCAATAAGAGTTGCAATGTTATCTCTTCAATTTGTGATATCATGTTTTACAACCAGTGCACAAACATGCACAACCATGCCTAATGTGTTTGCATTAGGGTAAGCAAAAAGAAACGTTGCCAAACAAAGTGGAAGGGCATTTATGAAACAGAAATGATTATGTAAGATTTGTCACTAATTTGTTGCATGTGTGCTGTTATACCTGGTCACACTTTGTCCACTAGTCAACAATGAAATGCTAGATACGCACAAATAAACTGGTAAAATCCACAGGAACAAGTAAAAATGAAGAGCAGGAACATGATAAGAGAAAGCTTAAAATAAAATGGTGATTTATTAAATCCAGGTAAAACGTAAGCGCTTTCAGCCAGATCAATCTCCAGCCTTCATCAGACAAACAGCATAGGAGTGTGTGTTAAAACTTTAAATAGTGTAACAAGAATTTACTTTGCCAATCAACATGAAGTGCATTTCCTAGTACACTGTTACCATAGGAACATTAAAGCAGAAATACATTTACAAAGGAAATTTTCCGAAATGTTGTTTATATCTGAAAATAATAATGAAAATGTGTTAGACCTAGTTTTTAAACAATTACTAAGGTATTCCATATGAAAATCCGTAACTATTGTTAACTGTATATGGAATGTGCAAACCAGTGAACAAACAAGTGCTGGTTGTTCCTTACAAAATATGTTCATTTGTGCTACTAAATGAATCGATAATCCCCCTAGTGTAAGGGCAAATGAGGGCAAGTTCTCACCTAAATATACGTTTTTAAATCTAGATATTGTAATAAGCCCATGTCATGTGTAAAACTATTAGAGAGTCAAATGTGAAATAACTGAGTTGTGACTCATTAATTGTGTCATCGATTATATGATAACCACTTGAGCACACATTTGATGGACAGGTTATCGTTAATACCAGGTGTAAGATGTGCCCTAGTCCAAACTTGCCACATAAGTTCGTCAATCTCTAATTTAATTTGCCAAGGGCCACCTCTAATTTCGGGAACCCTTTGATGCACAATGGCAAAATTGAAAGTATGACCAGTACATTCAATTGTATGTTTGGCTAAAGCATTGTTAACATCGTGTCTGCTTACAGCATACATGTGTTCATAGATCCTGGTCCTAAATTTACGCTCCGTCTTTCCAATGTAAAAAGCTTTACATTGGTTACAGAGAGCGATGTAAACCACTGATTTGGATTCACAATTGAAAAAAGTTGTTGACCTTATAAGTTCTATTATTGATGGTAACTTGTGGTCCTACCTTGATGAACTTACACTGGGCACATGCACCACATTTGTGCATGCCATGAGGTCGGTTCGAAATAAACCTGTTAGGTGGTCTTTCTAAAATAGCTTTAAGATTTTGGCCCCTCCTGTAAGTTAACTTGGGTCTCATACCCAAAATGTTTGAAAGGGTATTGTCATGATTAATGGCGTCCCAATTTTGTTGACAATTTCCCTGATTTTTTGAAAATCCAAGGAGAAAGTGTGTATGAAAGACACAATGTAATTGTCTTTTTCCAAACAGTTGTTACTAGATGGGCCTAATGTGGTTGAAATTTCAATAGTACTGGCATTCACTTCTGTTGTGAAACTAGTAGAAAGAAGGGGTGTGAAATGGCCTTCCATACGCTTGTTGGATACTTCTATGATAATGTTATTGACTAAATTTAGAGGGTAGCCTCTTGTCAGAAACATGTTCCTAAGTTTGTTGCATTCAGCACGAAAGTCATGGTCATCCGTGACCATGCGTGCCGCCCTTACTATCTGGCCCTTGATGACCAATCTTTTTTGATAGTAGGGGTGGTTGCTGGAAAAATGCAACAAGCTGTTAGAATATGTCGGCTTTCTGTAGATGGTACTTTTTAGTCTGCTCTTGTGTGTGTCCTTAACTAACATGATATCGAGATAGTTGATCTCGGTGTCTGCTACGTTAAAGGTGAATTGTAGAAAGTCAGTCATGTTAGTCATCCTTTCAATAAATGATGGAATAAGCTCTTTCTCACCCTTCCAAATGCAAAAAATGTCATCCTGGTACCTTGTATACCAGGAGACGTGTTGCTGGAAAAGGTTATCCTTAAATAGGTGTTCAGCTTCCCAGAAGGCTAAGACAGCATTTGCAAATGAACCCCCGCAGGGTGAGCCCATGGCGACACCTGATGTTTGAAGGTAGAAGGTGTTCTCAAACATAAAGAAGTTGTTAGTTAAAATCAACTCCAAAAGTGTCTCACTTAGATGGATAGTGTTGTCTTCTACCTTCTTAGCAACCATGAATTCCCTAACCCAACTCAGTCCTGTTACCTGCGGTATAACCGTATAAAGATCTTTAATGTCTATTGTGAGAAAAGTTATATCCGGACTGTATGTCACCTTACTGATGCCTTGCAAGAAGGACCAGGAATCCTTACAAATGTGTGCCTCCTGTTGTAAAAGAGGCTTGATGATACTATCAACGTATCTAGCACATGCATAAGTAGCTGAACCCCTCCCATCAATGATCGGCCTAAAGGGTGGTGCATGTAGTCGTTTGTGTAGTTTGGGTGTACCAAAAAGTATTGGAATTTTTGGAGCTGGTATCAATAAATACTTGTATGTATTTGTATCAATGATACCTTCCAACAGAAGGTCGTACAAAGTGTTGTTAATTTTTCTGTAAGCACCATGTATTTCATTAAGAGTTACTTCTTTGTAGACAGGTGTATTAAGATGCTCCATCATGTATTCCACATATTTGTAATGGTCCATCAAAACCACTCCCCCTCCCTTATCAGGTTTTATTACACGTATATTACAATCCCTCAATAAATGAAGAAAGTCCCATTCCAGCATGGAGATGTTGTTAGAGTGCCTTTGGGTAGTATAAATAACTTGGTTCTTAATTGCCCAATGAAATGCTAAATGACTTGGCTTTTAAACCATGCCTTTGGAGGGATCAATGGGACAACTTGGTACATATTATGTGCAGACTTAACACACTGTTAAAAGTAATTTGTAGACTGTGGGATTCAAGGGTCTATGTTATATAAACAAAGCATTAAAATGTCGACTCACCTTTGATCGACCCCTATTTCTCGAAGCTGCACAACATCAAATGTCCAAATAATTGATTTCTTTAGTGTTTGTTGTAATGTGGTGTATGTGTTTGGGCTACCAATTTCTTTCCCTTGGAAAGAAATCGATGATTTGAGGGTTTGATGCTGTGCAGTTTCGAGAAATAGGGGTCAATCAAAGGTGAGTCAATATTTTAATGCTTCATTTATTTAATATAGACCCGGATTCAAACCTATGTAAAAAGGAATGCATAGGTGATTATTCCTCCTTGACACAGAAGTTGTGTTTGCCAATCATGGCCATTATAGATATACCATTTAAAAAGTGACTGGTTTTATACTTCAGTTAAACGTCTATGTATGTGACATTAAAAGGTGCTGACTTATGCATTCTCATGTGTGATGCACGACTACTGTCTGACAATATATTGAAAATGGTTAGACTTGCATAACTTTAGTAATATAGTTTGGAGTTGATACCTCACAGAGCAGTCTGTTTTACAGTTATATTTTGGTCATGGGAGGGGTGTAGATAATTATCAGAAAACTACTGTGTCCATCAGAGATAAGCAACTGCATTTTTAATTACATAATTATCACTGTCATGCCAAACCAGTTATCCCATAATACATCTGACACCTAAAAAAGTATGAGCATGCAAGCAGTAATGATACATTTATGTCAGTCAACCTGCTATACATAGCTTTTGGTATTTAGTATTACCTTTATAATCAAAGTTTTGTGAAAAATTACAGTGTGACACTGCTACTAAAAAGTGGAGCATGCTGGATTTGTACCCTGGCTCACATAATTTCTGACTATGAACTCACTGCACTTACACCTGATGCCACAGGGAAAGCTAGGCAGCAGGTGTGTTTTCCACGATTAGTAGTGCCCAGAGTGCTGATGGTCACTCCTTGCCACTGAGCCTGTTTGTGCTAAGGGAGGCAAACCAAATTAATGTTTTCATTTTTTTTCCTTAACCAGTGTACCCTGTTTGCATATAGGTAGGCAATGCACAAATGTAAAAGGCAATAGTGAACATATTTTACTAGTGTAAATACTCATTATGACCCTTCCTCAGTAAAAATAACTAATGTGGGACTCTAAACCCCCTATACTCATGTTCGTTCTTTTTTAGCTCACTGTATTTACATGTTCTGCCCCAGGGACAGTTGGGTAATTGGTATAATTTCAGCAGTCATTACCATCCATGTTGTTGGCCACCATGCAATGCTGCCAAGCATGTTTGCTCCTTTGTAAGGTGATTAAAATTAAATTTTCAATTTTTAAGCAGCTAACCATGTTTGCACTATGCCACTCTCACCATGGATATGGTGGGGGAAAAAAAGAATAAAAAAGAGCAAATAAAGTTTAAACAATTAGACACTTGTGGATATGAACTATCACACTATTGCTCTTACACAACACAGTTGTATTAGAGTATTTTTCTTTGCCACTGACACAGCTTTGCAAAACCAGTTAAGTTGTATACACAAGCAATTAACATTTCATATCCAGTATTAAACAGTTCATACAATTGAACATTCTCAGTTGATTGTAAATGCGTCTATAACCTATTTAGTGAAATGAGTGATTACACATTATATATGAATATGTTTCCAAAACTGCAATTCTGCCTTCTGTTTGTATTCTAGAAACCATTCCTTTATTTCTAGTTTATTATCAGACATGCAATCTCTTGTGCATATTCTCTCATTTTCCTTTCCATGTGTTACAAATATTTGACAGTCAACAACAGTTGTCAGCAAAGGCAGGAAACTGTGCTAATATGCCAAGAAAACACAAATGTAGTGTGTTTGGTTTTGTTTAAAAGCTCACTGCATTTAGTTTCACACTTCATAAGTGTATCCTCACCGACATGCCCACTTCAGTGTTGGTGTCTGTGGATTACTGTGTTTTGCTTCAGTCAATTATCATTCACATTTGCAAGCCATTCGCACCTAACATTGGTGTAGTAGTTACACTATGTTTACATCAGCTACATGAAGTCAAAAGTTTGGTATTCACAATCCTACTAAGTTCACACCTTCAGAGTGCTCAGAGAGCTAAATCCGCATTGAAAGGTAACCACATAGCTATAGAAATTGAAGGGGAGGAGGCTGTTTTCAATCATGCTTATTTCTCCACTTGTTGGTGTGTAGGGATAAGTACACTTTCTGGACTGTTTCTTCTTTAGTGAATATTTCAGTTGCATGGACCAGGTTGTTTGGTAAACTGCATAAGTATATATTACAGTTGTCAGTCATGTCAGCTATTGAAGCAACTGTTGGATAACTTACACACACTCTATTTAGCTACATTTACAACTGCCAGTTAGGCAGGCATCTGCCATTCATCCATGTCCCTATAGATTTAATTTCCTATTACAGGTTCAGCACTTACCATGATATCCTTGCAGTTATGGCTATTGTCATCTGGGTCTGAATCTGTCTGATGCTAGCTATACACAGCCATTGCATGAACAAGTAAAGGTCATGAGTGTTGCCTGGCATCAATTTTACTGTATGTATGTGTATAGCATGGGTCTACACCTTAGAATTAGATTGTCAACATGTGCACTATCCATTGCTTCTTGGCCAGGGTGAGGGCATATTGTGCATGTCTACATCTACCTACACCCACAGCAGGTGGGGAATCCCCTTCTGATTCCTCACTGATGTGGATGTGGTGATTTTTCCAGTGGTGGTGGAATATTTGCTGCTAGTCCCTGGTGCTCCTGGTGGAAGTATTTTTTCAGGATAATATTGTCTAGGCTAGCACTAACTGTGAATGCCATGCTACAAGATGTCAATACCTATATGTATTTTTCCCCTGCCCTCGAGGACACAGCAACAACTATGCAGGATTTCTACCCTGTAGCACACTCCTCCTGAAGTCCTAGGGGCCATAGGCTGCACATAAATTGTGAGCAAAGCACCACCCAGGGAACAGGGCAGAATCTACATAAACAGAAAGGGCTTCCACTCCATTAACTGCCAGGTCATGGGTAATGCTAAGGAAATCATCCTGAATGTGTGTCCTGGCTGGCAGTTGCCAGGACTCACATATCTAACACAACTCACAGCTCTACCAGAGGTTTTCCAGGGGGGTTCCCATAAGGCCATTTACTAGGGAATGCATAGGATGCACTCAAACCATGACTGATAAAGCTTATCAGAAATGCACTCACACTCAAGAAGGAATGCTATAATGACGCACACACTCAAACAAGAAATATTATAGAGTGTGTGTTTGGTCTGCTGAAGTCAAGGTTTTGGTGCCAAGATACATCAGGGGTGCTATGCAGCATCATCCCAGTACTTTTGCTGAAATTATCACTGTCTGTGCTATCCTACACAATATTATCCTGAGAAAACAGCTGCAACAAGAACACAAAGGAGAAGGATCACACATTCCACCACCACTAGCAAGGTATCCACAGCCACATCAGGTGAGGACTCAGAAGAGGAGGAACCATCAACTGCTGTGGATATAAGTAGACTTGGACAATCATAATGTGCTCTCACCCTAGGCAATAGGCAACAGAAAATGCACATGCTGGCCACTTAAGGGGTACAACATTTACCCTATGTACATATATTCAGTAAAAGTGATGCCAGGCAATGCTCTCAACTTTTACTTACCCATATAATAGCTGTATACTGCCAGCATCAGACAGAGTCAGCCCTGAATGGCAACAGTTATAACTGAAGAACAGTCAATGTAACTGTGGAGCCTATACTAGAAACATAAATGTATAAGAACATGAATAAATGGCATATACCTGCATAACTGGCACTTGTAAATGTAGCTAAGTAGAATGTATGTGAGTTGTTCAGTAATGCTAACAATATCTGACATGACTGACATCTGTAATATATACTTATGCAGTTTACCAAATAACCTGGCCCATGCAATTGAAATACCCACTATAGAAAAAGCAGTCCAAAACGTTTACTTACCCTTGCAGTCTGACAAGTGAATCAATCAGCATGGTTAAAAACGGTGTCCTCCCTTTACGTTCTCTTGCAATATGGTAACCTTTTTGTGTAGATTCAGTCCTATGAGCACTCTGAAGATGCAAATGAGGTATGAATACAGTAGAATTGCTAAATACCAAACTTTTGAATTTATGTAGCAGATATAAACATAGTGTAGTTTCTATACCATTGTTAGGTGCTAATGGCTTGCAGCAGTGAATGATTACTGTGACTGAAGCAAAACACATTAATGCACAGACACCCTTCACTGAAGTGGGTGTGTCAGTAAGGATACACTTACAAAGTGAGGAACTGCAGTGAAAGTTTAAACAAAACCAAACATCTCACATGTATATTTCCTTGGCATAATAGAACTGTTTACCCCTTTTGCTGAAAACTGTTATTAAATGTCATGTATTTGTATCACATCATGAAAAAATGACAGAATATGCACTAGAGTGCATGTGTGATAATGAAGCAGATAAGGGAAGGAGTTCCAGAATACAAATAGAAATAGCTACAGTTTTGCAAACGTTTTCATAAATATTGTGTGATCACTCATTCATCTAAATATGTTATCTACACATTTATAATAAACTGAGAATGTCTTGTCTGATATATCTTTCTCTGTTGCACCCAGTAAATACACAGCTCAGTGACAACATTGATGGCATGGGTTTGACTCTTGCAGGTGCGGCTTGTGGCTTATGTGTCATGCAAACCTCTCAACTGGCCAGGATTGCCCTGATTTCATCTCCAGATTTAACACTGTCCATCTTAACACATCTAGAAAGTGATCATTTTTGGGGAAGGGGTGGTGAATTTCCTTTATAAAAAAGGACAATCATTAGAGCTGTACACATCTGTTACTGCAAAACATGTATAATAAGTTGCAATCACATATTCTGTAAATGCTGCAGATTAATTATTGTAATATTTTAAGTCCATGAGTGTGCCTGTTTCTGTCTACATTTGCCCAGGAGTCAGTTGCTATATATCCCTGACTGGTTGAGACCTAGGTGACATGTCAGTCACATTCAAGAAAGTCATTTTGAAGAGCTTCAGTATGCACATATCCCCTATTATATATATTGCCCTATGTCCTCTCCAGTGAGCATGTCAGTGATGTTTATATCACAACCATTCATCTCCACTAACATGTAACTTTGTGTGACCATCACATATGTACTGTCATGTGTGTTGATATACTCAACAGGAGGTGTAAACAGCAGTATGTACTGTGTTATCTACATATGTGCTTAATATTATGCTATGGACTTGTCGTGGAAGTGTACATACATTGGTAAACACTGCCTTGGGGACATTGCCATATTCACCATGCCCTCTACCTCTTTCTTCATTTCTATCATTCATATCAGTGTCCATTTTTATCAGTGCACTTTCCCTGCCCAGAGTAGTTTTCCTTGTATTTACTCTTGCTGTTTACAAATAATTGTTGTACTCTACATTGCACTCATTGTGTTGTTACTGCTATTATTGCAGCATTTTCATCCCTGGTAGTCACTATGGCTGTCTGAGTGATCTCCGGGTGGTAGGTTTGCTAGTAGGCAAATTTGAATGCTTCTTGTTTCTGTGCTTGTGCTGCTCTGCGCGGTGTCCTTGGGACAACACCACTGCTGGCCACAAAATCCTTTTTTATTCATGAAAGCATGATGGCCAACATAAATATGTGATTTTCACTGCTGCTTATTGCTCTAATTAGTTAACTTCATGTAGGTTTCACACAAAGACTACACAGAATTTATGTAATTCCCAGGAATGTCTAATATTTTCCATTTCTGGGTAGTTTTTTTTTTTAAATCTGAAGCAATTGTTGTTCCTGAACGTATGTTGTGAATAGTTTCCTTACTAAAATTGTTGAGTCAATATTATACCAGTCTGTTTCTGGTAAATTGAAGTCCCCATCCACTATTGTTATTTCCTCATGTTTTTCATGCAATAAATGAATGAATAAGTCTAGGTCATCAGCACTTGACTTTGGTGGTCTATACACTCCAGCAATTGTTACGTGTTCCAGGATTGTCTTAAATCTCATAGTTACACAGTCTATAGTATTAATGTTATCATTGAGCATGTAATAATCAAACGTCTCATAACTATCTTTAGTCTCTATCATAACACCTCCAACTGATTTTTTCTTAGAATGTCTGCTACATTGAAAACATTTATATCCTGACAGAACTGGTTTCAGTCATTATTCTTTAGCTGAGTTTCACAAACAATAACAATATCAATCTTTTGGGAATATAGCACATTTTCCAATGAAAAAAATGTTGTTATTAATGCTCATAACATTAACAACCATCAGAGATGCATCAAATGTTGCTATCTGTGAAATGTTACATTTTCAACCTGGCAAAAATCCTGCCTTGTGCTTGTCAAATATTGCAAAATAATGTCTGCAAAACTTCTCTTCCCTGATCTTGACAAGTGCATGCTATCTTGTCTGAACACATATGTGCCTAAAATTAGGCTTGATTGCTCTACACATTTCCATTTTTTAAAACAGAGCATTTTTTCATGTAGATATTTAACCCAAAAAAATATTTTCATTCATGGTGACCTGACTCTCCTTTCTATATGTGAGTTGTAAAAAAAATATGTTTTAACAGCTGTACAAGATATGCTACCTAAGGGGGGTAGAAGTTCCCTACTATCAGTCAGAGATTCTTTGTGGGTGAGATCATTTTATACATACAGTACATGAATAAAAACAGATCCGTACTTCCTTACGTTAAGGCATTCTAAGGCTTGTCTCACATCCTCTATTTTTGCTCCTGGTGAGCATAACACTATTCAAAGTTCATTATCTTTTCTGCAAATGTAAGTATCAGTTCTTCAATAATTGAATCTCCAATTACAAGAATATCTTTTCTGACCAGATGTGAGGAATCTTCAGCTTCTAATTTAGTAATATCTGATCTGTCAATTGTTACAAAGGAATGATCTTCATCACCAGTAGTCTTATTAATCCCACTGTTTTCATTGTGTATTACATTTGCAAGCATACAATTCTTATACAGCTAGTTTTGTACATACACAGCTTCAGCCATTTTGTCTATGTCTGTCTTTCTCCTCTTTTTTTATGGTAATGGTCTTCACTATTTCTATGTTCAGTTTTGATTTTTTTCCCTTTTCACCTGCCCGTTTTCTCTTTTTTTCTACCTTCTTTTTAAAAAAAAATAATGCCTTTTCATGTAGACTGAGGGTTTTTTGATAGAAAAATTGTATCAGTTTCTGTAATGTGTATATTACATAACAAAAAAGTATTCTTTTTAGTATGTATTCTTTTTGCTTTACAGACATTTACATGTATGTTTACAATTTATAATAAACAATCACTTGGACAAATGCATAGACCTAACAGCTCCAACTACAGCCACATACCACAGGAAATTTAACAACAATGCCCCAGATGTCAACCAAAATAAACTAGTTGTCAACCAACATAAACTCCTTAAACTGTATGGTAAGACTAGAACTTCTCAGAATGAGGTTAGTATTAAAGTATCATGAAATTGAAAAGCTCTATGAGGACCAGTAAAACAAACAATGAATGGTACGCCTGAAGGGAAGGATAAGAACAAATCCTTCTTTAGCTATGTTATAAAACTAAGACATTAACACTCAACATTGATTCAAACTTTTCTTTAATGGGGCCCAAATTACATAGAAACTATATTAGCAAACAGGTTCTCCACAAACTTCACCCATGAAACAAGTATTCCAACACCACTCATCCCAGATTCCTTACACCCCCTCTCATCACTAAAGAATATATTGTAAAGGTCTTATCCAAAACTCAAAAACACTTCCTCCATGGGTCCTGATAACATACCTGAGTTTCCATTAAGTAGCATCAAGAAGGCTGTCACTGACACACTCTTTAAACTGTTCAACCTAAGCCTAATCACAAATTATGTTACCATATTTTGGGGCAATGCTGTGGTGATGCTCATCCACAAAGATGGTCATATTATAGACCCTGAAAATTACAAAATAATCAGGCTTACATGCCTGACCTGTAAAGTTATGGACATGACCATTAATTTAGATATTAAGAATATCTTTTGACCTGACACCCAATGACTTGGCTTTATCAAAGGGAGATCATGCCTGTTAAAACTTGTAGATTTCTTCAAGAGGGTTATACAAACTGTCAAAAGTTGTCACCCTGTTCATACGGTTAATCTTGATTTAGTCAAAGTATTCAATGCCATACCTCATATCAGAATTGTAAACAAACTGACATTCCTAAATATAGATCCTTACTTGAAAAGATTGATTTCCAGTTGGTTGAAAGACAGTACCCACATAGTTTGTGTTGCTAATGCTTCTTCAAATAGTGCAAAACTGACCGGTATTGTCCCACAGGGTTCTATACAGAGTTCCCTCTTGTTTGCATATATTTTTCTGATCTCAAAAATGATATCCTGATCCTTTGGTTAACCAGATTTGCAGATGACTACAGTCTAAAAGTAATTGTCAGAACCCTCTCAGATATCTGCACTCTTTAGAATGAGCTTACCCTAGTTAATACCTGGTGTAAAGAAAATATGCTTAAATTCATTGCTAAAAATGTAGTCTTGGTTATTTCACAAAACAGAAATTAACAACAACATGCACTATATATCGAAGCATACTCTTTCCAAATGAAAACATATTCAGGGATCTGTGCATTTGGGTCAGTATTTTCCTCTCCTCTGCTTATCATGTAGCAACTGTAAGGAAGTCCTTCCACTTAGCACTAGTAATAGTTAAAGGTGTTTCATCCAGGTCCAGAGAGGTTACTGTTCTCTTATAATCAGCACTGATCAGGCCCATTGTAATATACAATAGTCCATGGGGTATCTATCTCACTTGACATGTCAACAAACTCAAAAAGCCCCAGAGGCTGTTAACTAAAAAGATCTCTGGTCTTAAGAACCTTAATTATTAGGACAGATTGGAAGCCCTGTTCCTGTACTCTGTCTCATAAACTCATGATAAGGGATATGTGCCTTGCTTAGCACACCATTAGAGATTTGGTGGTCTTTGACCCCCAATATTTCAATAAGTTAACTGACTAAGCTAATACTAGAAACAGAAATTTAAACCTTCATCAGCAGATAAACAGAATGCAATGGAAAAACAGAGTCATCACACAGAAGTGCCCTCTTCACTGGCAGGTTAAATAATGTCATTCAATATCTTCCTTCAAACTAAATCTAGATGATTAGATAGGTTCTCTCAAGTTTACGATTGGATAGGTGGTCTCAACTTTACTGTGTGACTAACTGGCCTCTCCCTCCTTCACAATGAAGGAAAACCCTGAGGGTGCTTATTGGCAAGGTGTACATGGTCTTTGGATTAAATGGCCTTGAACCTCCTATGAAACCTTTGAATCAGCTAATGATCTTCAATTAGCAGTCTTAAGTTTGATTCTTGCAGTTTTGTTTATCTTCATTTATCTGTCATACAACTGTGGGTTTACCTGATTAACAAATAAATAACAGAAAAAAAAAAGAAACACGTCTTTCAAAATGACATGGAAAATGTTAGTTTTGGTTGGAATGCTGGGGTTCCCTACTATAAGCTTTACACTAAAGCTAACATTCTGACATTGTTTTATTGACTAAATGACAAGACATACCAGACAATCTGGAAAAATACTTATTTTGAAGAGAGCAAATGAATAAAGGGCTACAAAATTAAAACAACTCCCTAATAGTAAGGCTAATACTATATCCTCTTATGTTAATACTTTAGTGAAGACAGTTCAATGAACACTTCAAGACATAGAGAGTGACATTTAGTTGGCTGACTTGTTACCTAAACAGAAATTAAATATTGGGGACCTAGGAATGTGAGGTTATAAGGAGACTGAGTATAACATAAGGCTTTGTGGTTTGGTAAAAATTGCTCCAGCATAAAATCTTATTAAGACCATGGTTAGATTTTATAAAAATCTGAAGTCTCCAGATTCACTGTAATGGTGAGACAGTTTTCTTAACACCTTTATTAAATTATCACTTAACAAAGAGGCAAACATACATTATATAAAAGAAAATAAACAATGTTAATATGATTCCAGTTATATAAATTATAAATCACAAATTTTCTTTTTTATAGCTATCATCATTCCAACATGACATAAATCTCTCAATCCCTGCCTTCCCTTAAACCTCACTCCATCTCCTGAAGATAATTCTGCATGTATTGTTCCAACTTACATTTATTTCTATGTAACATGCTCCTTCTCTTTTCTAAAGATCACACTTCCAATTCTTTATCCCTGTTGCAATATTCTATACTTCAAATACAGTTGGTTTAGATTTTGATTTCTACTTTCTACTAACTGTTTTTTTTTCCTTTTTATTGGCAGCCACCATAATTAAACTTAGCAAGGCTTTATTTTGTCTAAGCAATTCAGATCATGTATCCCAGCTCAAAAGAATCATTTCTTAGTTACTGCCATTTGCTCACCCAATATTTCTGGCAATTACTCTGCAGGGAATTTTTTAAATCTGCCAACGCATTACACTCCAAACAATATGTTCCCAGTTACCTGTTTCTTCACCATCACACCTCCAACATTTGCCATCTACCTGAGAAATTAGTCTTTGAAGTTTGCTTAAGTACAAAAATATCTATGCAAACACTTCCAAGCAAAAATCCTAAACCTTCTGGACTTTGTTGCATACTTGGATCCCATAAATATGAACTCCCACTGCTCCCTTGTAAAGTGCTTATCCAGTCTCTCATCCCAATTGTTTCTAACCTTGTCTGATTGTTTCTTATAGTTATTCTGCAATGAAAATATGCTGTATTAATTATACCTTTTTTAAAAGCAGCTTCTGTTTTAGATTCTTCTGAAAACTCTACCAGAGCAGGTCTTTCAATTAAGAAAACTCATTCACTTTATCTTTGCCCATACTCTATCAGTCCCTGGTAGGGAAAGCTGTTGCCAGCCTGCAGTCCTAATGTCTTCTTGGTCTCTCTTCACGTTCTATTACCTTTCCATTGCTAGTTATTTGCTCCCAATACCTTGGTCCCTTTGCCAGTTTTCTCCAGTAAATTCCACCCCCTCTTGCCTATTCTCTGTACCCCTACGTGCAGTCATCCCTATCTACAAAATCTCCTTTCTCCATTCTCATATTGGTTTAGATCTTAGAATACCATCTGCTACTTTATGAATATAATATTTTGTATGGCTGTTATTATTCATCTTAAGGATCTGCATCCAAAATCCCACTATTTCTTGAATGTCCCCCACTTCATCATCATCATCATCATCATCCCTTTCTTCTTTGAATTATGACATTCTGCTTGTGTTACGTATATGAGCCTTAATTGTGCATCGCTAAAATATCCCTTCAAATCAGGTAATCCTAAAGCACCTTGTTCTATGGGAAGGATCAAGTTAACCCACTTAACTATTGCTCTCTTCCCCTCACAGACCATTTTCTTTAGCCCTTTATTAATTATTGTCCAGAACTTCTCCTCTGGTTGAAAAAATATGCCTGACCTGTGTCATCATCATCTTCTTTCGGCTGTTCCTGTTAGGGGTCGCCACAGCAGATCATCTGTTTCCATTTCTTCCTGTCCTCTGCATCTTGCTCTGTCACACCAACCACCTGCATGTCCTCTCTCACCACATCCACAAACCTTATCTTAGGCCTTCCTCTTTTCTTGTTACTTGGTAGTTTCATCTTTAGCATCTTTTTCCCAATATACTCAGCATCTCTCCTCAGTACATGTCCAAACCAATGTAATCTTGCCTCTCTGGCTTTGTTTCCAAACCTTCCAACCTGGGCTGTCCCTCTAATATACTTATTCCTAATCCTGTCCACCCTCATCACACCCAGTGCAAATCTTAACATCTTTAACTCTGCCACATCTAGCTCTAACTCCTGCCTTTTTGTCAAGGCCACTGTCTCCAACCCATATAACATAGCTGGTCTCACTACCCTCTTGTAGACCTTCCCTTTCACTCTTACTGGTGCTCGTCTGTCACAAATTACTCCTGACACTCTTCTCCACCCACTCCATCCTGCCTGTACTCTCTTCTTCACCTCTCTTTCACACTCACCATTACTCTGAACTATTGATCCTAAGTATTTAAACTCATCCACCTTCGCCACCTGTACTCCTTGCATCCTCAGCATTCTTCTATCCTCCCTCTCATTCACACACATATATTCTGTCTTAGTCCTGCTGACCTTCATTCCTCTTCTCTCTAGAGCATATCTCCATCTCTCCAGGGTCTCCTCCACCTGTTCCCTACTCTCGCTAAATATCACAATGTCATCTGCAAACATCAAAGTCCACGGGGACTCCTGTCTGATCTCGTCTGTCAATCTGTCCATCACCATTGCAAATAAGAAAGGGGTCAGAGCTGATTCTTGATGTAATCCCACCTCCACCTTAAATGCATCTGTCACTCCCACCGCAGACCTCACCACTGTCAAGCTACCCTCATACATATCCTGTACCACTCTTACATACTTCTCTGACACTCCAGACTTCCGCATACAATACCACAACTCCTCTCTAGGCACCCTGTCATATGCTTTCTTTAAGTCTACAAAAACACAATGCAACTCCTTCTGACCTTCTCTGTACTTCTCCATCAACACTCTCAGAGCAAACATTGCATCTGTAGTGCCCTTTCCCAGCATGAAACCATACTGCTGATCACTAATCATCACGTCCCTTCTTAACCTAGTTTTCACTACTCTTTCCCATAACCTCATGCTGTGACTGATCAATTTAATCCCTCTGTAGTTACTACAGCTCTAAGCATCACCCTTATTCTTAAAAATCGGTACCAAAACACTTTTTCTCCATTCCTCCAGCATCTTCTCACTTTCCAAAATTTTATTAAACAATCTGGTCAAAAATTCCACTGCCATTTCACCTAAACACTTCCATGCTTCCACAGGTATGTCATCTGGACCAACAGCCTTTCCATTCTTCATTCTCTTCATAGCTACCCTTACTTCCTCTTTGCTAATCCATTGCACTTCATGATTTACTATCCCCACATCATCCAACCTTCTCTCCCTCTAATTCTCTTCATTCATCAACCCCTCAAAGTACTCTTTCCATCTGCTCAGCACACTCTCCTCGCTTGTAAGTAAGTTTCCCTCATTATCCTTTATCGCCTGACCTGTGCATAAAACTAAAAAGACTAAACACATTTTCACTGCATGCATCTTACTATCCATATCCATAAACAAGAGCCTACAGTTTCTCAGTTTTTGTATCATCTTTTGTTTAGTCTCTTCCAACATATCCTTTGCTGCCCTAAAAAAAGCCTATTAAATCCACACTCCTAAATACTCATCTTATCTTGTCCCAGTAAATATGGGTATTGCTGAACAATTTCATGTGTGTGGGCTCCAAATTTATAGCTATAACCTTTGTTTGATCTTCATTTATTTTATTTCCTGAAAGACTTGAAATTGTATCAAAATGTTCCACAACAGTGAGATGTCCTTTTCTGGATTTATTGGGTGCCAAGTAATATCATCTGCAACTAAAGCCAACTTTTCTTGATTACCATATCAATTATATCCTTGAATTTCTGAGTCCATTATTTTCTTTGCTAGTAGATCTAAGCATAAAGCAAATAACAAAGAACAAACACACAAAACTATGTACATCTTCAAATAAATTAATCTCACAGATAGGAATAATTGCCCCATATTTAAAACTGAACCCACAGTGATTATCCAACCTAAAATTAAGGTTACCCATGCTAAAGCACTTGTTACAGCCTGTGCTCCCACTTACACTGATTGTTGTGTGTTCTTTTCTTATTTCTATTCCTCTCCCTGATATGAAAAAACAGCTTGTATGCTTTAATTTATTTTGCCTTAAGAAAAAGTGAACTGGCTATATGTAAATAAAACTAAATTACACACTGCTGCATTAAATGCATTAAAGATATAAGTATAAGCAGTTCAGTGAAAAATAAAGTTTGAAATTATTGAAAGTGGATAAGAGATAACAGTGCCCATAGCAGACTTAATACTTATAAAATTAAGTTATACACTCTTCTATTAAATGCAATAAAGTATTAAGCCTGCTATGGATGCTGCTATCTTTTATTCACTTCCAGTAATTTCAAACTTTATTTTTCAATTAACTGCTTATGCTTGTACCATTACATTTTTCAATTCCTTCAGCAAATAAATGCTCAGACTTCTCAAGAGTGATTACTTGTATCTGCAGACAACTCATCTCCCTTCATACTTAGCCACCAATAAGAGAAGAAAATCAGCTAACAACTCTGCAGATGCATGAATGAATCTTTGTTAGTTTCACCCAGAACAGAGCAGAATGAAAAACTGCCTTCAGCTGCGGACTTCCTGACTATTAATAAACATTTGCAAAAAAAAAAAAAAAAAGCTAATATCTTTGCATATGCAAGAAAGAGATTTACCACTTCTTGTGGCTTTCATCATTTTGTCTTATTTTTCAAGCCTACTTGCATACAAACCACTTATTTATAGATTAAGAATAGGGCATTAAATCAGACATCCAGATACTCACTTTTATAAAAATAAGAGAAAACATCTCAACTCTACATATAATATGATATAATCAGTGCATTTTACACACCACCCCAGCAGCCCAAGATCACTGCATATTAACTTAAACTGACTTTTTCCAGCCTTTCTTCTGTTATATAATCTCATATTTATTCACAAATTTCAGTGTTGCTTGTTTTCTTCCTGTTCATCTCCATATCCCAATACCAAACTCTGTTTCAAGTCCAATATATTCCTGATTTTTCTTATCAACTCCTCTGTTTTTTTTCTGTCACTTAAGCTTTTTCCTTTGTAACATTGGAAAAGATTTCACTGGCAGTGTCGCTATGAGCTTTATTGTCAAAAGAATGAGAGCCCTCTTCTATTTCATGGTTCACTTTTTGCTGGATAAACTCTTGTATTTCTTCCTTTGCCTGCATTTCAAGAAAAATGACTTTGATCCTCCAGGAAAAAATATTCTTAGGACAGCTGGATAAAGCAGCTTGAATCTCACACCTGCCTTTCGACATTAATTGATTGCTGGGATAAATTTTCTTCTGTTCTGTCTGGTGTACAGTTAATAATCATTTTCCACAAAGACACTGTTGTCTTTAATTTTAACATGTTTCCTTTCTGCCCCAGTTTTATCAGGATCGACTCTTTCAGCTGATATAATTGCATCTTTACTAATATGGGTTTTGGCTGCTATCTCATGGCCAGGTTTGGAACATAGACTCAATGTGCCCTTTCAGTTAACAAATCCTGCTGTGGAATACCAGTCTAGTTCCTTATTTGTGCTTTCATAAAATTAATGCAGTCATTCCTTCCACTTTCTCTGGTACAGCAGAAAATATCACATTTTCTCTGCTTACTCTGTCTTTTATGAATGTCATATTTTGACATAACTCTTCTTGAGAAGACTCATCTAGAGAAGAGCCAGAGGTTTCTTCATTGCAGCCTCTCTGATTTGTGCAGGTTTATCAGTTCATCTGAATAGCTAGTTAATCTTCTACTTTTTAGCCTTTTGTTATTTGAGTTGATATTGCCCTTCAGTGTTTAATTTATTTTAATCACCTCTGAGTACATTTTATTTACTGGAAGCCATCTCCTGTGCCAAAGCTGAAACAAGAACTGATTTTTGTTTGGAACAGCTGCAGGATTATTTTCAGTCTGCATTTTTTCTTCACCTTTTCTATTTGATTTTCTTTCAGGTTCTCTAGATTTCTTCTTTGCTGGCATCCAGTCAGTGTACTTACTAGCCAGTAGCTCAATTTTATTATTTCTTGCAGGATTACTAGCTCATGTTTCTCATTTTTTCATACTAGGGGAGCTGAAATTAGGCTGTTGATCAGTGTGCAGCCATCTTGGAAGTTTCTAATGGTATGACAGTTTTAATGGGATAGTAGGCAAGTTGAAAATCAAGGATGTTAATATAGCAAATAGGTCAGAATTAGTCAAGTGGATTAAAAAGGCTTGGGGGGAGAGTTATGCGAGCAGATATCTAATAAGAAAAACATATGGAAAAAATTTGTTCCCAAGGCATAAACAAATACATACAGGCTAATGTGTTAGAGGAAGTTACAAACTCAAATTCCTGAGGAAATATTGGCCAAGGGGCTGTTGATTCCATGATGTGCCCCAAAACCAAGGTTCTTTAGATATTTTGGGGTGGTAGTCATTTTTTTAACAATTTCTATGCACCTGCTCACCTGGGTGATTGTTAGATGTATAGAACTACTAAGTTGGGAGACTGATAGCATATATTCTGAGAGATGCAAGTAGCCAGATAGGTTTAAACAGGATTTGCAAGGGGTTACTGATATAATCTTGTATGACACAATTAACACCTGCTATTTACTTGATTTCCAAGAAATCAGCAGGAGAATTATCAAATAAGAATGTTTATTATTGGATATGATAATGTTAATGGCAAAGAAAGCTGTTACCTGTAAGTGGGAAAAAGTAGATCCAGATGTTAAGTTAATGAAGGAAGTTGATGAGTTGGTGGTCTCAGCTATATATCCTAGAGCCAAAGACCTTCTGTGTTGGCCTGCACTTCAGAGAATTAGATGCCAAACAGGAGAGGACGCAGGACCTCATTAAGATAAAAATGTTTTGAATTAACATTTAGACTGTGTTTGTTCATATATAGTTAGTCCCCGGGATTCATGAAGCTCGGCGCAAGGATGGCGTTAGCCTTGAGCCGACCGTGCGGCGTAGAGATGGCACAGCAGCACCAAATGCATATTAATGAAGGCGCGCTGCCGCAACATCCATGTGCATAGGAAATGTGCGCGAGTGCAGGGGGCGTGTCTAAGCACTGCACGGAGGCGTGAACATGTCGGCTGCAGACGCACAACCTAAAATGCTGACCAGTACAGCCTGCCTCTAATAGTAATCACTCCTGTCAGTGTCCATGGATACTAAAATGTATGCAAAGCATACAAGACAGCTTTGTGAACACCCAAAATAAAAAGTAAACACAAAGGCACGTAGCTGATTATTCAGCCCCCACCCTTCGAACAAATAACATTTAAAACCCCGTACCCGTATTCCATTGTAGTGTTGATTGTTATAACAAGTGGAAGCAAAATGCAGCATGTTTGCGTGCCACTGCCCTTTGCTAAGCCTAGCCCAATGGTTAGGGTTACCACCTGTACCACTTTGTGAGGGACAGTTCCTCTCTGGGCAGTTGTGTCCTTACCAAAAATATTACAAATGGTAAATGTCCTGCGATTGTAGGACATAATTATGTCCCATATTTTATGTAATAGTTTCATAAAATAGTTATACCTAAATGTTACAAGAAACAGAATAAGCAACTAAACTGCTACAAGAATAAGCTTTCACTTAGGCATAAAAGTAAAACACTACCCTTTGTACTGACCATGGGTATGTGTCGGCCTGTAAAATCTGATGTGTGTCCCGAAAATGTCCCACTTTGGCCAGTTGAAAAGGTGGCAACCCTACCAATGGTCAGAGCATTCGCTCAATAACTGCCCATTCGCATTCCAAGTCGTCCTTGTCTGGATGGCCCAGAGATGAATGGGTATTACCCGGGTCTACCTACCATGTCATGAAAGATAAGTATTTGCGTACCTTATGTGCGTGAAGTACAGCATGTGGAAGATCAAATATGCTAGGGTTGTCCTCACAACCATATTGGTACCAGAGATATGTAGAGTACGCAATGCGTTCTGTTGTCTGTGCCATGGGCCATCAACCAGAGAAGGGATGGATGGTGTGTGTGGAATATGGGGGGGTGACAGGTAATGTAATAATTCGACAAGGGGAGAGTGGGTCGGATGTACAATAGGTGAACTGAAGGTGTATGAGGGAGCAGTGGGTGAATCAGAAAGGAAACCAAAGAACATACATTCACATCTGCAATACACCCTGACAGGCCATACTGCAGAACACAATCCCACAAACATATGAACATTAAAATGTGCAATACACATGTACAGAAACGTTACCGGCTCACACCCACATAATGGTCTGGCCTGAACTGAGCCATCCAACCCCAACACACCTGGATACATAACTGAATACCCATCATCCCCTACACAGCACACCACCCCCCCTTGCTGAACGTCACAAAAACCACCCATACTCGGGATGCTAGCTTGGCACAGCCATATCTGCACATAGTGCGCCCTACCCATATGTAGTAGGCAGTCTCACCCTAGGCAGTCTCAAGCTTGCAAACTAGGTATCCCTTGCATGTATAACCCTCCCTCATTTTTGTAAAGCCAAAAAAATTGGAGTCATTGGTGTCCACAATTTTTGGCCATCCCTCATGGGATAAGTGTCTGCTCTAAAGATTAGACTTGGTGGCATGACACGATATCCAGCCTCGCAGCAACCGGACACAAGTTGCATTAGCAATAGTTGTCCACAACCCTGCTCAGCCTCCAGCCGGTCCTGCAGAATCTACGACCCGGGATTAAACACCTGACCATGATGCATGTCTCCCCACGTGCATTATAGGGAATTTATACCATTCACATGTTCCCATGAAGCTTCCCCATAGCCATCTCCCAAATAGTACACGTCCACAAATTGTATACCCCATCCAGGTTCCTCGTCGTAATGATTCACACAACTTCTGTATACAAATGGTACAGGTACCTCCCGTATGCGGTTGTTCATATACATGGCCATGTATAACTCCAGATATGTAGTCATATATCTATAAATGTACATACTTATATTCGCATAGCTACACATCACACATACATGCATATAAGTAGTTGTCAAGTATGTGTCCATTTCATAAATATGTATACTTGCAAATGTATACATATGCCTCTCAGAAACATAACATGTACTATACATATGTACACCATCCAACTGTCACATTTGTTGCCAGTACTGTTGAATGGCTGTAGTAATGTCATATATCCTAATTACCATCCATACAGAATGTATCGCGGATGGTTTAGTGGTAAAACTAGTGAGTATGGTGTTCCTGTTCCCAGGTCCAAGCCATGCAAGGGCTAATTTTATATGATGGCCACAATAATAGCAGTTTGATATACGGTGATTAAGGCGCTTTAAAGCAGACGTAAGCGGGTATGCGTGACGGTAAGTGGCGGTCATTCAACAGTATGGGAAATGTAAATAAGCATGTAGGTGTATATGCATGTGTATGCACAGACCTCTATATATATATATATATATATATATATATATTTATTTATTTATTTATATACCCATGAAAAATGAACATGGTCACAATAAAGCAGTCATAATGAATGTGAAGGGAAACAGCAGTGGAACCCCCTGTAATATTTGTGCTGTCATATCAAGTTGCCCAGAGGTGAGCAAACCTCCTACATCTCCAACCACAGGTAGGATGCTAACAGTGGAACTATGTCCACGTGATAAGTCTGACTTTCAAACAGGTACAGGGCAGTCCCAGTCACCAGTCAGATGAGCCAAAAACCGGAAGACTAATTGAACACCCTGACCATTATATGAACGTATGTCCTAGGACTATAAGCTTGGGATGTCTGAATATACTTGGAGTGAGCCAACATACAGGACATATCTAGAGCAGTAGGGAATGGCACGTGTAGTAGTGCAGTTTTCCCAACAGGAAAATGGATGCTTGCTGTGTTACGGAAGTGTTGAGGCGTGTGTTTAGGTAACTATGAACCATGGGTATACATATAAATGAAGCAAAACACCAATAGTGTAGTGGTTAGAGCATCCGCCTATCGAGCAGACATTGCCGGTTCAACTGCAGCACACACCATTTATGACGCGTAATCTGTATACGAGCATATCTTGCTAATTTTATGCTGTATACCACTGAAATGTGAACTGGAGTGACGTATCACAGTAAGAATGCAGAAGATGTTTGCATGATGTGGAACGGCGGTTAAATGGAAAACCACAGTGAGTTCTGCCCAGCAACATAATAAACCGCGTCGACCAGGCCTGACGCCAGGACCCTACACATCACAATCAATGTGATTTACCACTAAGCCACGGCAGTTATACCTAACTCTGATGTTATCACAAACATAGCAGACAGCACAGTCATTCAACAGTATGATCAAAGTAATTAAATCATATAGATGTATATGCATGCGTATGTATATATACACACACACACACACACACACACACACACACATATATATATACAAACATATATATAGGGTTAAAACTTGTCCCACTTTGCGAGGGACAGTCCCTCTTTGGGCAGTAGTGTCCTGTAAAAATATTGTAAAATGGCACATGTCCTGATATTTCATACATTCATAGGTTCATACTAGGCTATCTGCCTTAGGGCATTTACAAGCCTAGCCAGAGTGTTTTTGGCTTTCGCCACCCTTTGAATTGAGTTTACTGTGCCCTTTTTAAGGTTAGTTTACTGTGCCTCTGTCTAGTAGTGACACAGAAGTAATCCCCGGGGAAAACCTACGATCTCCCATCCACTCGTCAAGATTCCTCTTGAAGAGAGTCAGTGAGGGGCTCTGCCTAACATGTACTGGGATTTTATTCCAGAGCGAAGGGAGCCTCTGGGTTATGAATCTGTCCCTCCAGCATGTCCTATTTATTTCTGTTCTGAGGTTCAAGTCCCTCGAGCGCGTAGCTCTAAGGGATTTGGATTTTCTGAGGTGTAGCATGTCCATTAATTCCGGGTTGGATACAGCTTTATACGTCAGGCATAGATCGCCTCTAAGTAGGCGGTATGCAACTGAGTAGAGCTGGAGTTTCTTTAACCGAGCAGCATATGGCATCTGTTTGAGTCCCTTGATCCTCTTTGTGAGGTACTTTTGGGGTCTTTCTAGTTGCTGCAGGTGTTGGGTAAGGTACATCCCAAATGGGGCATTGTATTCTATTGTGGGCCTGATGAGAGATGAATAAAGGGGCACGATGACCTCTCTTGATCTAGATGTGAAACCTTTCATGATAAGGTGGGCTATATAGAAGGTCTTTCTAACCACTTTGGCAATGTGGTTGTCGAAGGAGAGATTACTATCGACTTGGGTCCCCAGGTCCCTAATTACTTCCTCTGTACTTAATGGGTTACCACCTATGTGGTAATTTGTGGGCACTTTATTTTTGCCAAAGGGTATGAATATACATTTTTTGGTGTTTAGCTTTAGGCCATGGCTCTGGCACCAGTTATCCATCTCTGTGAGACCCTTTTGAAGGATGCTCGTGTCAGCTGGAGAGTCGATTATGGCGCCCAGTTTGCATTCATCTGCGAACTTGGTCAGCCACAGTCCTCCCATGTTAGCCAGTACCTCAGAGAAATATATACCGAACAAGAGAGGCCCCAGGACTGAGCCTTATGGGATGCCACTTGTAACTGGTTTCGAGTTTGACATGGCTCCAGCAATTCTGACTCTGTGGGTTCTGTCTTTGAGCCAGTTTGCAACCCATCTAGTGACACAGGGGTTTATATTTAAGCTGGATAGCTTATCTATGATGCCTGAGTGGGGCATTGTGTCTAATGCTTTTGTGAGATCCAGGTAGGCTGTGTGGACTACCTTCCCTTCATCTATGGCCCTGGTGACTGTCTCAAAGAAGTCAACCAGGTTCAAGAGGCAGGATCTGCCCTTAACAAAGCCGAATTGGGTAGGATCTAGTGTCTGTAGGTCCCCAATGTCTTTGTTTATGAGTTCCATGATGATCCTCTCCATAGCTTTGCGGACTAGGCTAGTCAGGCTTATGGGGCGATAGTTTCCGGAGTCCGTAGAAGCACCACCTTTGTGGAGTGGGACCACTGTTGCTGTACGCCATTCTTTGGGCACATATCCTGTAGTAAGGCTGAGATTGTACAGCAGCTTTACGTGAGGGTTTAGTTCTTTTTGGAGTTAATGTAGGACGCAACCCGGGACACCGTCTGGTCCCATTGATGCTGTGTT
>NC_056741.1:458578790-458596290 GCF_019279795.1 Protopterus annectens | reverse complement strand
AGACATTCTCGTACCAAATCACACTGTATCACATTCCAATTACCATCGGTAATCCATACATGAACACATTGCAACATCTGTCCGCTGTATAACGTGCTAAATACCGATTACAAGATAACTGGAGTGAAGTGTCGGTGTCATAATGAATAAGGCACTAGTGTGCAGGTGAAGCAGATATAAACACCATTACGCATGTGTAAGTGTATATGCGCGGGGAATGTATTGGTTTACAGACACACACATTTATATATATATATATATATATATATATATATATATATATATAAATATACATATATGTATAGACATATATTTATATATATATATATATATATATATAGATATATATAGAAATATATATATATATATATATATATATATATATATATATATATATATATATATATCTATCTATATATATATATATATATATATATATATATATATATATATATATATATATATATGATTGCAGACATACATACATATATATATATATATATATATATATATATATATATATATATAAATACATAAATACATATATATATCTATATATATGTGTGTGTGTGTGTGTGTGTGTGTGTGTGTGTGTGTGTGGATATATAAAGATATACAGCTATGATAGGAAACAGCACACAGGAGTGACATATGTTTACAGGCTATGGCAATGGAAGTGAGGAGCCCAGGCAAGACACATGACACACGCAGCATGCCCTTTCACCCCCCTACAGTCGGACACGGGAAATATACATGCAATCAATGTAAAGTGTCCACTGCTCCCCTGAGCACATGCAGGATACAACCGGGGGGGTACACAGTGCACCCGTAGATTCTAATCATGGAACACCCCAAAAATTGGCAAAACTGTACAAATGTGATAGATCGTCCATCTTGTCCGCGGTGTATACAGATTCAGAATACAAGGGTGGGTAACCCTGATGACCCATGGGCCAGGACAATTTTATGAAATGGGTCCCATTAAGTGGAGAGTGGGCAGCGTGTAGTAGTGTGTCCAGAACCGACCAGGTCCCAGAGTAAGGATGGGTGCTGTTGAGCAGGCAAGGGTGGGGGAACTATGGGTAGCTACATATGGGTCTAGTTGTGCAGGTGATGGCTGATGTTGGCCAATATGGACAGCCCTGGGGATGCAAGCGAATGTGTTCATTGGGCAGAGGTGTCACCCAACGAGCAGCCACACCCACTGCGAGACCCACTAAAGCAAAATGTAATCTATATGGCAAGGAACGGAATAACCAGATGTAGACATATATATGTAGAGCTATGTGTGTGTATATCTACCCATAGTGAGATAGAGATATGCTTCTCTCTCGCCATAGTACGAATGTATACATAAAGAGAAAGAATACAGATACATACCCACATATGAATATATACATATGCAGACAACCAGAGACCCATATGTCATTAGATTTTATATATATATATATATATATATATATATATATATATATATATATATATATATATATATATATATATATATATATATATATATATAAATATACATGTATGCATACATAAGCAGATATATCTGTATATATTAATGTAAATAGATATATATATGTTACAGTAAATATACACATGTATATAGCTTGGATATGATACAGCAGTTACGAGTAGCATATGTTTACAGGCCGGGCATATGTTGGTGGGTGGTCCAATAAACAAACGTGTAACACGTAGCATCACCCCACTCCCCCCCAGCTAGGCCGGTGAGACATACAGACACACATTAAAGGTAAACACACCACTGCTTCCTAGACCACCGGCAGGATACTACCAGTGGAAGAGATCTGCAAGGTCTACACTTGAAACATAGACATCGATGTCCCTTGTGGGACACCAAAAATTAATGATCAGAGCCAGTCCCTGTAATGATTTCTCTGGCCAGGCTGTAGATGTACATGGACCAGTAGATTGTGCAAGCCTGATAACACATGGGTCAGCACAACGTATGACATGTGTCCCAACACGGGGAGAGTGGGCAGTGTGTAGTGGTGTGTTTATAACCCACCTGCGCCCACAGTAAGGATGAGTGCTATAGAGGAGTGGCAGGTAGGGGAACTATGGGTATGTGATTATAGGCCTAGGCGTGCAGGTGTTGGCTGGCAGAGCTGTATTAGGACCACCCCATGGATGTAAGTAATATTCTGATGTGGGCATAGCAAAATCTGACATTTCTACATAAAAGTCCCACCTTGGGCAATTTAAAAGGTGACAACCCTATAATAGGTATGCGGTAGCATGACTCGGCCGATGGATGTGGGTCCCAAAACCCATACCTCCCAACCCCTAAGAGCACATCCACTGGATAGTCCATAAACCATTGGGGGAATACCATTGAACTGTCCCCGATTACCAAGGACGTCCCTGATTACGACTCAGAATCTAACTCTGTCTCACCTAAACCCTCCTAGAACTAGTGATATTAGAAGGAAAGGTGGTGGAATACACGTAATGAATAACGACAACATGTAAGAGTCATAAACAGCATGTACCTCAGACAATGTGTATGAATACATATGCTCTGGGTCTGTCAATGTGACAGGTTAATAGCACCAAATTTCTAAATGTGTCCCTGATGTTGTTTTGCAGTGTCCCTGATTCAGTGTTCATTCTTCCCAATTCGTATGAGAGGTCTGATAGTGACAGAAAGCGCATATTCTGCTGACTACCTTAGAAATATGATAGAATAATAGGTTAGGGTTATCACCTGTCCAACTTTGCAAGGGACAGTCCCCTTTGGGCATTTGTGCCCTGCAAAATCTGACATTTCTATATAAAAGTCCCACCTTGGGCAATTTAAAAGGTGGCAACCCTATAATAGGTATGCGGTAGCATGACTCGGCCGACGGATGTGGGTCCCAAAACCCAATTACTTGTCTGTATTGAAGAGTCTAGGTTTCCATGTATCAGCCAGATGGGTGCAGATTGTAAGAGGAACACACAAATAATATGAATAATTCACTGGACAGGCTGCCGATTTTGTACAGTCGAACGGCATGCTGTCGCCTAATGGGTAGCCATTCCCGATACTGTAGGCATGTAATCCGATGTAATAGCCATCACAAGGTAATATTGTGGTCCTTGCTCCCACCCAGGGGTGTGAGTGTCAGATGCAAGCACCAATGTTGTTGCATTTGCAAGTGCAGGAGCGAGCAGGTGTAAGGCTGTTTGGCTACCAGTATGCGAGTATTGCACTGGTAACGCGATGTAGAGGGTAACCGAGTGTAAGAAGCTGTAACCAGAGGTTAGCATTGCTTAACACCGCGCAAACCCACACACACCTGCTCACAACTGCTTTAATGTGCCTTACTCCCTCTGTATCCAATGGCCTTGTTTTGCCCTGCAACCAAATAAATGGCCTCGGCAAGGCTCGGAACCAGGACCCTGTACACACAGCTAATGTGATTTACCAATACGCCATGGCAGATATACAGACAATGGACAGTACAAACATATCATACAGCACAGTCATTCAACAGTATAGGAATGTATCCCATCATGTAGATGTATATGTGAGTGTTAATGTCCAGCATATAGGTACATACATATATAGAGATATATCAGGAACATACCATGTGGCAACAAAGCATTACAAACAAATGAAATGGGAAACACCAGCGACACCTGTATTATTTAGTGGTGGTGTCCTATGTAATCTCAAGACTCCCTCAGACAGACATGTGTCATTCATACACGCACACAGTTGTACATTGGTCGTATACATCACTCTGTGCATGTAATGTACATTAACACAACAGTACCTGTCCAATCATTATGTGTGAACAGTACTCTTTCAAGGTTCTGTGTGCAACATCATCATCATGATAAAGGTAAATGGGGTAACCATAGAGGGACTGGTAGTGTTGTGCGTACAATGGTGTCATCCTCATCACATGTACCTAGACCACTTAGGAGTGATGTGCATACCAGGATTGTGCACCTGAGGGACAGGGGTGAGGATAACAGGAGTATGTTGTGATGCATATTACAAGGGTTACATGTGTCCAGTGGGCATGTGTGTGAAATGGACAGCTATGTATAGGGCAGATGTTGTCCTAGGAGCTGATTGGCCTTATGTTTCTGTAGGGTGAGGGTCAGATGTGGGGGAAGGAGAGTAGGTATGGCTGTGGAGGATAAGTAGGGTAGAATCACAGACAAGACAGCAAACAGGGTCGGTATATGACACATGTGGGGGGATACACCTCGGACGGGGATGGGTGTTTGGCATTCACAAGCCCGTGGGAACAGTGGGATGGAGGTCCCCAGCCATGGGCAGCCGCCACTGCACCTAAACAGCTGCAAAGGAGGTAGTGCTGGGGGCTGTCCAGGAGGGGCAGCATCACCTTGTAAATGTGACACTCTGCCCTTGAGCTTGTGTATCTGGCTTCAGAATCCTTTAGTGAGCCCCAACGCAACACGTCCAGGACCAGACAACAGCAGACGTGTACCTGTCTGGTCCTGCTCCCAGGGGGAACATGCCCCATCCTCGGTGGTGGTACCACCAGAAGGTGGTGTAGAGCCAACAGAGGTTGATGTCCAAGGCTGGGCCCCAGATGTGCTGGTGCCTGGTGCCATGGTCAGCTGAAGTGGGACAGGAGGTTCTGCCGGGACCTCCCAACCCATACAGCCTATGGTGTTGCAGTTTAAACTCACATATGGCTTAATGATAGACAACAGCATACAGGATTACCTACAACAGTATGCACAGATATCACCATCAACCCAACACAACAGATGGTATACATTTGCAGAGAGAGCACAACACATGCATATATACTGCATGACATCTGTACAATGTGTAGTAGACGTGTGACCACAGCTATGAACAGTTGCCCATTATTGGCTTGTCACTGGGAACTCCAGACAGTGTCTGTCATACCACTTTTTCATGTGACATATGTCCAGTCAGGGATCCGATGGCAGTAACACATCCCTATCATCATGTACTGTCTGCAATCCTCACACTATGCTCCTGCTGTGCACAGATGTGTGTTCAGTGTGTAACACAGCAAACAGATGGTTTCACACACTGACCAGTTCACAGATGTCCCTACAGATGGGGGTCCCTCACGAACAGAGTACTATCATGTCTGTATTAAAACATACAGAATAGCCATTACCACACACAACATGTTAAACAGGCAGTAGTCTCAATGCAGCATAGCTACACTTACATGCTGTAGTCATGTGTGGCACATCACCCTCCTGTCTTTAGGCTATTTCCCACTGTGTATGATGTTTGAGGTACATCCAGATATCATCTGTGATGTTGTTTCAGAACACGACATCCAGGTACCACTCACAGTGACTGTCATGGCCAAATACCAACATGTTTTTCCTAGATAGTGTACTGTGTTTATCATGTGAATGGCTATGGGAACACCATCACAGTTGTTCCACATGCAATCAGCTAGAGGAGGACTGCAATAGGTGCAGAGGTCATCACCTGATCATGTCCATCACTATCAATATACATGCTGCTGCTGAGCAGGTGTACACCTCCACATCCACCAGATAGTGTGTGGGTGAGACAGGCAAAGTACACCAGAGAAAGGCTTGGAGACTAAACCCTAAGCATCGTCTTCCACACACCTAATAGTACAGGGGTCAAACCCCTGACTGACTAGTCATTATTATTACATGTGCATGAAGCTTTTACATGTGCCACAAAGCCGATATGTTGCTGTGCTGTAAGAACATATATGTGTGTGTAGGTGAGAGACATCTGCAACAGAGATATAGTAGACATACATTAGGTGTAGCACATTGGCTGTCCACATGAACGGATGCCATTGTCACCACAACCACACTCTATAATGGACTCGCATTGACATTCTTTGCCAGGGCCACAAATACACAACCTAACTACTTAGTTTGCCACACTGCAGTAATGCACAGGCCTACATGCACCACAGGGGATATCTGGAGGTTCTATGGGCTAGGGCATGTGGAAGTGTTTGGCATCTGTTGGTATGCCAACGAGGGTTATACTGGGAGTGGCTGTAGTTGGGAGCATCATAACCCACATGCAGACACAAGGTGCCAGTACTGACGTGCATGTATGCATCGCTTCATAGTTTCATAGTTTCATAGTTTAGTACTAGGCTATCTGCCCTGGGGCATTTGTAAGCCTAGCCATAGTGATGTGGCTTTCGCCACCCCATGAAATGGTACAAAAATGTACAGAATAGATTTAGAATACTGTGCCTCTGTCTAGTAGTGACACAGTGAAGGTCCCCTTATATAATAGAATTAGTTTACTGTGCCCTTGTCTAGTAGTGACACAGAGGTGACCCCTGGGTAAACTTCTTACGATCTCCCATCCACTCATCAAGATTTCTCTTGAAGAGAGTCAGTGAGGGGCTCTGCCTAACATGAACTGGAATTCTGTTCCAGAGCATGGGAAGCCTCTGGGTTATGAATCTATCCCTCCAGCATGTCCTATTCATACTTATGCCGAGGTTTAAGTCTTTAGCTCTCGTGGTTCTGATGGATTTAGATTTTTTGAGGTGGAGCATGTCCATCAGTTCCTGATTGGACATGGCCTTGTACATCAGGCACAGATCACCTCTGAGCAGGCGGTATGCTACTGAATAGAGCTGGAGTTTCTTTAGTCTGGCAGAATAAGACATATGTTGGAGACCATTGATCCTCTTGGTGAGGTACTTTTGTGGTCTCTCCAGCTGCTGCAAGTGCCAGGTGAGGTACATACCAAATGGGGCATTGTACTCAATCATGGGTCTGATGAGGGAGGAGTATAGGGGTACAATGACATCCTTGGATCTGGATGTGAATCCCTTCATGATAAGGTGTGCAAGGTAGAATGTCTTTCTAACCACTTTGGCAACGTGGGTGTCAAATGAGAGGTCACTGTCGACTTGGGTCCCTAGGTCTCTGATTACTTTTTCCATACTCATTGGGTTACTGTCTATGTGATAATTTGTGGGTACTTTGTTTTTCCCAAAGGGGATGACTATACATTTTTTGGCATTTAGTTTAAGGCCATGACTCCGGCACCAGTTGTCTGTTTCTGTGAGGCCTTTTTGTAGGATGTATGTGTCAGCTGGTGTATTGACTATGGCACCTAGTTTGCAGTCATCTGCGAACTTTGTCAGCCACAACCCTCCCATGTTTGCTTTAACATCTGAGAAATAAATGCCGAACAAGAGGGGTCATGGGTCATGGGGTCATGGGTGTGTAGTGGTTGGCTGTGCAAGATGGCTGTACAAAGCTGGGTGAGGGGTAATCCTTGGCATCACGTCACCCGACAATGGTGTGCAGTGTGGTACAGGGGTATAGTGCCTGTAATGTCCCACACAGATGGGTACTGCATAATCTGCCCTGACATTCTGGTTACCAATGCGTATGGCTATAGCTTTGCAATGCATGGCATGTCTGTGTTTGATAGTCCTTCACATGGATATTGCCTGGGATGTGCATGTCCCACAGTACTGTACAGTGACATGTACAGGTGTACTTGGTTTGGCAGGCACATGTTGTGTACACAGACTGTTATCCCCCGATATGCCAATACTGGCCTGGTGTGGCGGAACATGCTTATAGTGAGCAGGTCGACCCTGTACCTGCATTGATAGTATGATACAGGTATTCCCTGGTGTCAGTGGCATTGGTCCATACAAGGCACATGTGTACGGCATTGTATGGCCTCTGTGGATCACATTTGATGGCACCACATATGTTGCAGGCATCCAGTGGGGAACATAGTGACAGCACAATGTCTGCAAATATGTGCCTATTGTACCGCTGTACAGGGTGCCGTGTCCTCTGCAGCCCACTGCATTCACACCATACCTACTATCTGTCATCAATGTGCATGGTACTAGCAACATAGCGGGATATCCTAGGCAAGTGTGTTTGTGTATGGCTCAAGGGTGCAGGACATATACCAGGTACTAGTAGGGTTGCATACTTTGTTCACCAGGCCTTTTGCCAGATGTAGGGTATGGCTTGCCAACACAGTCCCGTGGCTGACTGACAGCTGTACTCCTCGTGAGGTGGCCAATGTGCCATAAGACGGACACCATATAGGAAAACTATAAAATCCGCTCCCAAACATGTCCAGTGGTCAGACACTCACAGCCACCTCTACACAGACTCTGACAGCCAAACACACACACTTGCCATGTCCTGTATACAAACCCCTACCTATTGTATCACACTGCAGAAATATGCTTTTAGGGAAAGCACTACGGCAAATACTGGGTTATAGCACACCTACAGGTGTATTCCTAGGTGGGTGACAACAGCAGGATTGACAAAGGTGGTCATGTGATTTGTACAGACTGCAACTGCTTGACCAACACAATGAGCCAATGTCCCGCACTAATTACGAGGTTGTCCAGTGTTTGCCATTCTGGGATGACATGACTGAAAGTAAACAGGCCTTTGTCACATATCACATGCATCCATGATTCAAGGGAGTGGGGTTAATACCTAGGTCGCATTCGCCCATATAGTGCCATTCCAAGGCAAATGTCCTAAACACAGGATAACACCCTGACACCTAGAGGACAACTGCATTGTATGCTTATGCTAACCAGTGCTAGATGTGTAGCATCCATAATCACAGCTGTTCACTGTAGATCCAACAATGGGGAATACTGACATCTGTGCAGTGAGGAACATCTGGCTGAAGGCTCTGTAGTGCACAATAGCACTACCACCACATACCTCAGAACCAGACATGTGGGCCATAACACAGGTATGGATCGCACCAGGTGGTGGTGTTCCCACATACATAAAGGCCACTCACATGTACTGACCAGTACTCCCACAAAAGGCATCACAGATGAGTCAGGTGCAGGACACAGTGTCAAAAGCTGCATTCTAGTATGTAACCCTCAGACACCACCATGCACTCGGACCACCACCACACATCCATACATGTGGTAGGACATATAATAGTACACCACCATGTGACCCTTGACCAGTGGACTGTACCAAGCTCTACATCAACTGTGCAGAGTACCCATGTATTGACACAGTTGCATCATGTGTTATGCAATGCAATGATACCACTGTCTGTAACCAGGTCAGC
This sequence comes from Protopterus annectens, assembly GCF_019279795.1. Lineage (NCBI taxonomy): Eukaryota > Metazoa > Chordata > Ceratodontiformes > Protopteridae > Protopterus > Protopterus annectens. Next base: position 458,587,202 of record NC_056741.1, on the reverse strand, counting down.
TGTACACATACCAGGGGCCCTCGGTTATTTACAGCATTAACAGATGACTGTTGCTGTACACCAGTAAACACCCTCATGTTTGGATATGACATACATGCACCTGCCGTGGATATGTACATGCCACACACATACACCATATATGTAAATAGCATAGCTGTTGTCCTTCATGCAGACAGGTGTCTACAGCCATTACACACATGCACATGGAATGTAGGTCCATGGCTGCTGAATGCTAACAGTACATAAGGTGTGATATCAGGCTGACAGAGGTAACATTCCCTCTGTACTGGTCACCCATTACACTTATCATATCATACAACAGTCCATGAGTCATGTATGTCATTACACACGTCCACCAATTGCAATGCCTACAAACATGCCCAAATGACAGGATTGTAGGACCTACACACATGTACATGTAGTGGTGTGCATTCAGATACCATGCGGGTGCAGTTGCTGATGTATGCAGGTGACATGTGTCTTAGTACATCATGCAGTTGCAATGCAGCATCAACATTGCCAACTGTATATGGTGATATGCTGAAAGTATGGAATGATGTACCTCAGGTATGGACAGATATGTGGACATAACTAAGTGGTGGGGTATCTTTGCAGATGTATGTTTGCTGAGGACAGCTCACAGGTGTGTCACAAGCGGTCCTACAATAACCTGTGTAACCGCACAATGGTTTTGTTAATTGAAGAGGAACACACACAATATAGACAGCGGTCAGGGTGACACCGAAGGTAAATCACTTGACACCTGTAACAGTTAAGACCTCCCGTGTGCATATATCAGCACAGTTGCCAAAGGAAGCATCAGTACACTTTGTAACACGTGCAATACTGCTGTAAGTCTGTCATATGTATCATGAGTTAGGTAGGTGTTTGATTCACAGTACTGGCATGTGTGGTTGCGTGTGTGTCCATATATGTCACGTATGGTGGGGAATACATCTCAATTGTTACTCACTCTCCTGTACACTATTGTAGACATCTGTACAGACTACAATGTATAAAGCAGGACATAGGCAAGGGTGTGTATCTCACACATGTGAGGTATCTGTATGTGGTTGACATAGGTGTATTTATTTATTTTATTTTATTTTACATTTGTTGACGGGGATAGTCCGACTGGATGCAGGTCCATTTTCAGCAGAGGCCCGGGGAGAAAAGCTCCAAGGGTAAGCAGATACAGCATTACATAATACCAGCATTATATATTACAAACAGACTATTTACAGAGATTACATAAGTAAGCAAGTTAAACAAGTTCCACAGGTTACAGTTAATCCTGAGCACAAGTCAGGATTAAATTAAATTACATAGTAAATTGGTTAACAGATTTTTACACATTCTAGAGAGAGTTAGCCAGGCTTGATACATTGACATAGCCAGTTAAGTGACAAATGAGTCTAGTTTTAAATTGACCTAAGGTGGAAAGTAAGGTAATATCAGCTGGAAGAGAGTTCCAGGATCTACTTACAGAGTTTGCAAAGAGAGAATCACCGGCTGTGTTATAACTTTTGCTAGTCTGAATTAGTAGTTTGTTAGAGGATCGAAACGGTCTAGGATTGTTATAGGGGATGATAATATTTTTAAGTGCAGGAGTATTGTCCAGATTATAGAGGATTTTATAGGCCATAATTAGTTGGTTATACTGGATTAGGCTGGGTAGTTCAAGCCAACCAAGCTGATTTAGATTGATGCAATGATGTGTCCTAAAAGGTAGCCCAGTGGCAAACCTGGCAATGTGGTTGTAGCAAATTGAGAGTTTGTTAAGGACAGTCTTGTTTAAATTCGAGAGTAGAGCGGATGCATACAGAAGGATTGAAAGAAGGTGAGAGTGAGCTTTGGCAATTTTAGCCGGAGGGGTTAGGAAGGCTTTTATTCTGTAAAGTGACCCTAGTTTTTTATTGATGGTTTTGTTAGTTTGGTTAACATGTAGGTCACATTTTAGATTATTGTCTATGATGACACCTAATAGTTTTGTAGATGGGTCAGGGGAGATTATTGTGCCATCATTTGATTTTATGGTAAAAGTGAAAGCGGTAGACCTACGTGTTGGTGAAAATAACAGCGTTTTAGTTTTTTTGGGATTTAGGATCAGACGATGTTCAGAAAGCCAGTTTTCTATTGTATTAAAGGTGGTCTGGGTAGCTGACCATAACTCTACTGGAGATGTGGCTGAGCAAATCAGAGTAGAGTGATCAGCATATTGGATACAGCTGACTTTTGGGATGACAGTATAAAGGTCGCTAATGAAGATGGAGAACAGCAAGGGCCCTAGTATAGAGCCTTGTGGTACTCCAAGGGTGTTAGGTAGAAGGTTAGAGAGTTTGTTCTGCCAGAGGACAGCCTGCTGTCGACCATTCAGGTAGGACTGAAACCATTGGAGGGCTCCAGTATCTAGACAGAATGTTTGCAGGGTATGGATTAAAAGTTGGTGATCAACCATATCAAATGCCTTGGAAAGATCCAAAAAGAGGGCTGAGGATATATAATTATTTTTGCAATTATGGTTTATGGTGTTAGTAAAGGCTAGGAGGGCTGAAGTAGTGCTGTGATGAGGACAGAAGCCATGCTGAGTGTCTGCCATAAGGCGATTTTGGATTAGGTGGTGCATGAGTTGTCTATGAATACATTTTTCCATAATCTTTGCAAGGGGAGAGAGTATAGCTATTGGCCTATAATTGGAGAATTCAGTAGAGCTGCCTCCTTTGTGAAGTGGGATTACATAGGATATTTTTCAGATGGTGGGAATTTTAGCTTCTGCTATGGTTTGATTGATTAGTATAGAGACAGGGTAAGCAATAGCATCAGCTGATTTTTGTAGGTACTCGGCAGGGAGTTGATCAGCAGAAAGTGTAGTGGGTTTTAATTTTTTGATCAAGGTATGGATAAGTGAAGTGGTGACTGGTTGGAAGCTGAATGCAAGTAGGTTTCTAGGGGTGCTACTTTCAGGACCAGGGGAGCTAGGAGGTAGTTGGCTAGCTAGGGCTTGAATTGTCTCAGTAAAGAATTGGTTAAAACTATCAGAAACATCTTCAGGGGTTTTATCAATAGTAGTAGCAGGGATTGGGGTTGAAGTTTGTCCAGGATGTAGTAGATTATTTAAACCTGCCCAAAACTTCTGAGGGTTATTTTGATTTACTGTCTGTAAATTACAGTAGTATTGTTTTTTGTCTTGTAAAACTGATTTATTGGTTTCGTTCCTGGATTGCCTGTATTTAATGTGATCTTGAGGGTCTTTAGAAGAATGCCATAAAGCCCATGCTTTGTTTCTAAGGGTAATTTTGAGTTTAGACTCTATAGAAAGCCATGGTGTAGTTTTTGCCTTGGTTCTCTTTGAACGAACAGGTGCATGCAAATCAAGGATCTCAAGGAATTTGTTGTTAAAGTATGCTACTGCTTCCTCTAAGGGGAGATGTTTTAGAATAGACTAATTACATGAGTTTAGTTCTTGCTGGAATTTGGCAGGATCAAAGTTTTTATTGTTTCTAACCTTTTTGAGTAAGGGTTGTTGGTCATTAATGGTTTTGTGCTTAATTACATATGTGAGAAGGTGATCGCTTAGGCCATTAAGGAGGGTACCAGAGGTGTACAGTTGGGGGGGACTGTTTATGAGTACCCAGTCAAGTATACTTTCTTTTTGGTTGTGTTTACCTATCCTGGTAGGGTTGGATATGATTCGTGTAAATGCATGCAGGTTAATATGGGTGGTTGGGGATTCTGAGGAACAGGTGCCCCAGTCTATGTTAAAGTCTCCAAGTAGTAGGGTTTCTTGGGGGTAGTGACATGATAGCCAGTGCAGGATATCTTCAAATGTAGATATATTGTTACCTGGGGGAATGTACATACAGATGATATTAATGCATTTATTTTTATTAAGTTGTAATTTGGTGGCAAGAATCTCTGAGTTATTAATCTGAGGAGGTTGTATTACATCTATGGTGACAATCAACTCAGATTTATAGAGTGCAGCTACCCCACCCCCTTCCTCGAAGCATGATTCAGCCTGTGTATGTTGTACCCAGGTGGTAACACTTCATTGTCTTTAGTGTTAGTTTTTAACCAGGTTTCAGATAAACAGAGAATCTCAGGGGAGTGGACACCCAGAAGTGCATGCAATTCATGTACCTTGTTATTAATGCTTCTAATATTGAGATGACAGACTAGGAGAGAGTTAGTTGGCCTATTAATTGTAGGTTTGTAGCTTAGATTAAAAGTAGAGGGGGTATGTGTATCTGAAGTGAGTGGGCCAGGGTTGGGGTGAATATCACCACCAAGTATTAGGTTGAGTCTATACTTGTTGATGAACTTCAGGAATTTGTTTATTAGTTTGTGGTAGTGTTTGGATCTAGAGCTAATGTGCCGGGGGTTGAGATGTTGATAGACTGAACAAGATGTTGGATAGGATCTGGTACTGTAAGTATGGTTGAAGGTGGAAGGATTTACAGCTGGGGTGATAGTATGGCCTTTTGGGACCTGAAATCCCGTGAGAAACTGGTTTTCATACAAGGTAAGGAGGTATGTTGTGAACAAGAGGTGTAGTAAAGAGAAGTATATCATTATATGTGATTCAGCTAGTGAGTTAAGGAACTGTTTTACCTGGTGATACAACACCAGAAGATAGAGTGGTGAGGTAAAGGTACTGAGAGGGGGATGGCAGAATGCCAGATGAAAGCTAATAGGTGCTATTAAAATGTAGGTAGTAGAATGGGGGTGGGTGGAATTATCCCAGATGAAAGCAGATAGGATCTAGAAAGTGGGGGAGTGGCTATAGTACTATAAATTTAGAGGTACTGTATTCAATAGTGAATGCCACAGTGTGTGCGTGTGTGTGTGTGTGTGTGTGTGTGTGTGTGTGTGTGTGTGTGTGTGTATGTATGTATGGCAGTCTGGTCCCTGGAGTGAGGATGTATGTTACCATAGTGAACTGATAAGACCCCTCCCCCCATCCAGGTGATGCAATCTACTATCCTTGTTGATGTCCCCGATCTTAGGCCATGCTGACTACCTGTACATGTGTAATCTCTGTGGTGCGTCATGTAGATGCACAGTACTGTAATGATGATTTGCACATAGGCAGGGGTCCTCACCTCAACACTAGCAACTGTGTGTGTGAGTGTGTGTTACTGTGTCTGTGAATCTGTGAGTGTGTGGGTGTGTTACTGTGTCTCTGAATACATGTGTGTGAATACCTGAGTGCGTGGGTGCAATTGCGTGTTTGCATCCTGTCATGGGAACGTGTATTACTGCTTCCCAATGAGGCATCACACTTCCCACTGGCCTCTACCCTTGTCATCAGCTAGATTGCTCTCTTACCTCCCCACTCCATGTAACTGTACCTGTGATGTCACCCAGTATGGATGTCACGTCAGTAGCCACAGTAGCTTAATAAACAGCTATCATGCTCTTGGATCAGTAGACGTGTTTGGAATATGGGACTTTCTAACTGTGATGTGGAAGCTACAAGGTGCATGCTGGTATTTTCATACATACCTGTGAGTAGTCCACATTTACATATGGGACACTAACTGCAAACACTGACATCCACCGGCACATGCAATTAGACCTGAAGGAGGAAAGCAGAACATCATGACCAACATGCAGTTACTGTTGTTACACAAGACACATACTGTTAACAGTACAAAATGCATTGTAAACCTGTACTACATGGTATGTCTGCTGCCTGTCAACAGTACACAACAATTGTAATCTACACTTATCTTCCTAGTCTGTTCGCCCTGTGCATCAGACCATATGAGCATGTCCCTGCACCGATGGTGTGGATGACAGGGATGCGGCACAGGCATTATCATATGCTGTGATAATGTTTGCCAGAGGCCTAGGCTGCACCATTGGATGACATCATGTGTGTGGGTTAGGGCCTTTGATCTAATTGCGCGTGCGTGGATGTTATGCATGTGTGTTGCGGTGCCTTACATATGTTTCCGGAGTGTGCGTGTATGTATGCACACAGTTCTGGCATGTGTCTGGCCTACACAGGGGTATTATTGACAGCTGCAGACCGTACAAGCCAGGTTTTACAGTTCACAGTGTCCTGCCATGACCATGTGTCCTGTGCCTGCCAGGGGTTGCACGGGCACTACCAGGCAGAGGTGCAGATTGGGTACTGTCTGATAACACATGTCCACTGGAACCATGTCCCTGTTGGGACCATCAAGGGCCATGTGCACGTGGCCTGCTGTGTCGTGGTGTGGACAGCACAGAACCAGCTGCACTAATTCTGCTACCGCCACTATGAGAGCGGGCATGTGAGGTAGCTCATTCACGTAGACCTGAAACAGGTGATGTAGGAGGCCTACATCCACATGCCTGATGCCTCACTCCTACCAGATGTTCCAACACAGACAGTTCACGCTCGCGGATTGTCATGCCACGGTCAAGGACTCCAACCATGTCACCCAATTGTCTATCCAAAGCTTCAGCAATCTGCTGTTGAGCATTTACCATTGCCTGGATGTTGTTGTTTAAAGAATGGACAGCAGCCCTCTGAAGCCTCTGATCTTCTATGTTGTGCCATTCAGCACGTACCTGTGCCTCCATTACAGCCTGAAACATGCGTCTGGTGACACCAGCTGCTGCGCTCTGTCTTGCAGGGGCATGTTGGCCAGAGGTCCTCCTACGAGCAGCACTGGCCACATGCCTGTGTGGGGCATCACCAGTCAGTTGGCTGACACCATGGTGTGCAGGCACACCTTCCATAGCCTCCACACTTTCCTGTTCCAAGCTACCACATGCCAAACACCATGGTGTGCAGGCACACCTTACATAGCCTCCACACTTTCCTGTTCCAAGCTACCACATGCCAACTGTCCTTCCTCTATGGCCACTGGTGATGGGGTATGTGTAGGCATGAGAACTGTGTGCGGGGATGAGGGGGATATAGGTGGAAGGGTAACCAATGGCACAGATTCAGCCCCTGACAACCCTGCCTGTGCCTCAATTATACTTTCATCATCACTGCTAGAGTCTGTGGGGACACTAACATCAGATGGACCACAGGAGGGGAATGCACCTACATCACCTGTGAGGGGCAGACAAGAACTGTACATTACAATCTATACAATAGACACACACACACACACACACACACACACACACACACACACACACACACACACACAGACACATGCTATGGCACCCAACATGCATGTAATATGACAGAAGGCATGCAACATGCATGTGAATTGGCAGACGGCATGCAGCTCAGACAATAATAGTGGTAGTTATCATACATCCCTGGGTTGCACACAATAGCATGCATGTGTCATAGCAGAAGGCATGCAAATTGCACAATCATAGTAGTAGTTAGCATACATCCCTGTGTTACACCATGTAGACCAGCACAGGTTAACAGTACACCTGCCTGATGTGTAGCATATGACCTTGACAATCACATGTAGTATGACATGTGATCTGCTGATGTGTGCAATGACATGCATACATGTTTAACACAATGGTGTCCTGTCAAATATACAGTGGGGTAATGGTGTCCCAATGCAGTGTTGTCTGTCCACCCTACAGATATAATGCACATTTAGCTGATGTGCATGGCCATTGCAGGGAATCATGAGGCGTCTCCGTTACTATACAGTGTGAGTTACAGGCACAGTTCATAGCTATGACTGTGTTACAGGCACAGTTCATAGCTATGACTGTGTTCAGATACAATACATATATACTGTGGAATGTGACCCACATCACTGAGGTGTATACACACTAAACCATGATGTGGAATGTGTGACACAGGTCACTGAAGGGTATACGGATGACACCCCTGCACATCTGCAACCATATTGCTGCTGCCTGGCAACTATGGCCAGACATAGTAAACTCGTCGGTACACCATGTCCCACATGACATCTGTGTACCACACACACACACACACACACACACACACACACACACACACATGAAGAGCAAGGATGACATTGATGTCCGACACCAGCAAGGGGAATGTACTGTATCTGTGGGCTGATGTGGTTGTCTGTGTATGTATGTTTATTTATTTATTTATTTTACAATTGTTGACCGGGCTAGTCCAGCTGGATATATGTCCATTTTCAGTGGAGGCCCGGGGAGAAAAGCTCCACAATACAATAACACTAGCAAAATAGGACAAGACATGTTATTTCAAGTAGACATTGGTACATTACAAAACTTTTATGATATCTTACATGAGTAGGAATTTTATATTCTGTATCCAGTAGGAACAAAAGCTTGATGTAAAAAAGAGCTTGGTATCATAGTAGTTTGAAATAATAATGGAAATTATAACTAAGATGCTGTATATACTTTGGTCACACAAGAAGTCAGAAGATAAACACTAGTTTGAATGGATAGAGTGTACAAAAGCAAATAGCGGGATACAATAATCGTGTT